>NC_066531.1:5592260-5770813 GCF_024679095.1 Eriocheir sinensis
CCCCAGATAGCAACTGAACGGGGGAGAAGAACTAAGGAGACGATACAGAACGCCCACCTCGAGGAAGCTGATTTAGCCAGAGATGAGATGAAGTTTCCAGTTGAGATTTTGAGTTAAGGATAGACTGAGGATATTTAGTGTTGAAGGTGACAGCTGAGTGTTGTCGAAGAATAGGGATAGGTGTTAGGAATATTGTTTCGAGTTGATAGGTTGCGAAATTGAGTTTTTGAGGCATTGAAGGACACAGTGTCAAAATTACTGGAGAAACAAGTGAACATTTTGAGATAAAAGTGGGCTTAAGACAAGGGTGCGTCATGTCACCATGGTTATTCAATATTTATATGGATGGTGTTATTAGATAAATTAAGGGCAAAGTTGGAGAAGTTGGAGTAAGACTGTTCGATGAGGGAAAGAAGTGGGTATTGAATTCGATACTGTTTGCTGATGACACGGTGCTCATTGCAGAAAATGAAAGTGACCTACAAAATTTGGTCAGTGTTTTTGATAGTGTCTGTAACAGGAGAAAGTTGAAAGTAAATGTCAACAAAAGTAAAGTGATGGTTTGTGAGTGAAGTAGAAGTGAGGTTGTAGATTTGGTTTGGCCACATGGAGCGAATGGAGGAGAGTAAGATGACCAGAAGGGTGTATGTGAGTGAGACAGAGGGAGGGAATGCTAGAGGACGACCTACAGTGAAATGGAGGGATAGGGTGCAGGAGTACGTTAAGGAAAGGGGAAAATCTTTGAGAAACTTTGAGCAGGCAAGGAGGGAGTGTCTGATAGAGAAAGGTGGAAGCTCTTAAGGATGGGGGAGGCATGCAGTTAGCAAGTTCAGAAGAGCAGTCAGCGTGAAAATAGCAATAGAAGATAGAAAGAGAGGCAACATCGTGACGGAATTTAAGAGGTAGAAAACTATCAGTAGGAGGAGGATAGCTGATGAGACGAAGAGTCCACTCTGTCCAGAAGAGCTGTGTGAGTGGAGCCCCAAACACGTAAGATGCATACTCCATACGAGGGCGGACAAGGCCCCTGTATATAGATAGCAACTGCGCGGGGGAGAAGAACTGGCGGAGACGATACAGAACGCCCAACCTCGAGGAAGCTGATTTAGCGAGAGGAGGTGAAGTTTCCAGTTGAGATTTTGAGTTAAGGATAGACCGAGGATATCTAGTGTTGAAGAAGGTGACAGCTAAGTGTTGTCGAAGAATAGGGGATAGGTGTTTGGAAGATTGTGTCGAGTGGATAGGTGGAGAAATTGAGTTTTTGAGGCATTGAAGGACACAAGGTTCGGTATTAGGTCCACTTTTGTTTATTATTTATATCAATGACTTAGACACAGGAATTAGTAGTGATGTTAGTAAATTTGCAGATGATACCAAGATCGGTAGAGTAATTGAGTCGGATCAGGACGCTAGTATTCTCCAAGGTGAACTCAACAGATTATATGACTGGGCGGATAAATGGCAGATGGAGTTCAATGTAGGGAAGTGCAGTATTCTGAGTGTAGGTAGGAACAACCCCTCACATAACTATTGCTTAAATGACACTCTCATAAGCAGGTCTAAAGGAGAGGATTTAGGGGTCTTAGTGAGCTCTGATCTCCGTCCAAGGGCACAATGCATTCAAGCTAGAAATCGAGCTAATAGGGTACTGGGATTTATTTCAAGGAGCGTAAGCAACAGAAGCCCCGAAGTCTTCTTCAAACTATATTTAGCATTAGTTAGACCTCATCTTGACTATGCGGTTCAGTTCTGGTCACCCTACTATAGAATGGATATCAAAATGTTAGAATCGGTGCAGAGGAGGATGACTAAGATGATTCAGGGGTTGAGAAACTTGCCATACGAGGAAAGACTCAAACAGTTAAACTTGCATTCTCTAGAAAGGCGAAGGGTGCGTGGAGACATGATCGAGGTTTATAAATGGATGAAGGGCTTTATTAAGGGAGACATTCATAAGGTTTTGTTGGTAAGAGAACCGGGTAGGACACGAAGTAACGGGTTTAAACTGGATAAATTCAGATTCAACAGGGACATAGGCAAAAATTGGTTTACTAACAGTGTGGTGGATGAGTGGAATAGGCTTAGCAGTCATGTGGTGAGTGCCAATACAATTGTCACATTCAAAAATAGACTAGATAAATTCATGGACAGCGATATTAGGTGGGGTTAGATACACGGGAACTTAGGGTCAAAGGAGCTGCCTCGTACAGGCCTACCGGCCTCTTGCAGACTCCTGCGTTCTTATGTTCTTATGTTCTACCCCAATCGGAAATGTTTGCAAGGTCTGAGGTTAAGCGTTCTGCAGCCTCCAGTCTGGAGTCGTGTACTTCCTGTTGGGATGGCCTTCTATTGAAAGAAGTTGAATAATGTAGCGTGCGACCGATGTACTTCTCCAAACGGAGCTCTTATGAAGAAGTGTCTACTTTTCTTATAGAATTAGTCAAACTTTACCTGACCTAGCCTAGCTTGGAGTAGGCCAAACTACCAATAAATATTCTTACCTCCTTCAGCATGTCAATGCAAGAGCATCATCTACATTGATAGTGCTGACAGTTAAGAGATTAATGCCGCAATTTATATCCTCTGTGTCTAGTTGTTCTTGGGCTGGTTGAAGATCGCTATCCATAACTGACTCGGCCATAAGAGTCAGCTCATCTGGTTTTGGTTGAGTAGGAGGAGGCCCACCACCGGTTTTATAGCACTGCCTGATGTACGTGCTGTTAGCCTTCTTAACTCTGTGAACAATAAGAACTTGATAAGCTTAATAATGTCTTACTGAATACCTATTAAGTCTACACTTTGCAACACTATCAAGCTAAAGCATCGCCTTATTAACTATTTCTCATTAAAAACTCATACTACACTAATATCCTACTGTGTTTTTGTAAGTACTTCCCGTATCTTTAAAAAGTATGGACATACTGTACTGTCGGAAAGGGATAAGGGTGGGAATACGGCGGGGATTCAGGAATAATATAGGGTAAGTATACGTAAAAGAAATGCAAGTAAATAATATATAAATTAATAAATAAACAACTTCGGGAGGGTCGATAGGAATAGGAAGAGGGAGGTTGTGGGCATGTTAACCCGAGGACGTCGACGGACCATTCTCTGGGCTTTCACGAGTCGTGGCTGTGGTACGGTGGGCCCTAAAATGGGCTCTCACTCCGCGAGACGAAAGAAACGAAAGACGAAAGACAGATATGTACAGTCAGAGAAGTCTGGAAAATTCCTTGCTCTCAAGTACAACGACAAAAGACCAGTCCACCTTCTGTCCACCGTACACCGTGACGTGACTGTGACGACAGGGAAGAAAGACCATCGCACGAACAGGCCAATAAAACATTTTTTTTTTTTTTACAATAAAGGAGGCAGCTCAAGGGCACAAAAAAAAGAAACTAAAAAAAAAGCCCGCTACTCGCTGCGCCTAAAAAGGAATCATAAGAGGTGGCCGAAAGAGAGGTCAAAAATCAAAGAGATGGTCGTTGACTAAACACAAAATATGAGACTAGTCGACAAATGTGACTCCCAATTGAGTGGGACGGAGTGCCTCAGAAAATCAGTCAAATGGTATAAGAAACTATTTTTTTAACATGATTGATATAACAATTCTAAATGCTTACAATATGTGGCTGGTGCTAAACAGCATTGACCCAAACAAAAGGCCAAAAGTGAGAGAATCCCAGTATAGTGTATCCACACAGCTTTTGCAAAAATACTCCCCACTAACTGAAAGGCCACATGCCCCCCCGAAACGCACCTTAGCCCCAACGAATTGACATGGGTCTTGTAAACACTCCCCACTATCCTGTTTATACAGACACTATTCGAGGGGGAAAACAGAGACTGATCTGTATGGTGTCCCGTCACACCAAAAAAAGACAACAAAAAAGGACTAGAGGCACCACCATGATGTGACTTTTTGATGGATAGGACGGCACGGATCCGGGTCGGCGGCCTAGTCGGCCCCGCCTTCCCTCTGGAGACCGGCGTCCCGCAGGGGTGTCCTCTCCCCAACGCTGTACTCTGTCTTCACCAAGGACTGCCCAACCTCCATCACTGGGCTAAACGTACAGTATGCGGACGACGTGTCCCAAGTGGTGCCCTATAGTAGAGTCATTTTGGGGGGTTCCGTGACCAACCTCTCCGTACCTTTTTTTCTCAGTGGATTTGGCATACTAGACCAATTTGAAGGAAATTTAGCTCCTATGTACCTCCCCAAAATGACGGCTAACTTTTTTATAGCCCAAAATCCAAAAAGGGGCGCCAAAATTATTGCCACCCCCTATATCTCAGTAACTAATTCAGCTAGGAGGATAATTTTGGTGTCTAGACATAGGTTTTGGGGGTCAAGGATTCCAATTCTGCCATCAGTTCACTTGTAAAACAATTCCATAGCAGAGAAATCCAATATGGCCACTGCTATACAATTTTCTTTGTTTCTCAACTACTATGTCACCTAGAAAGCTGATGTTGGTTTTAAAGCAAAGGTTTTGGGGGTCATGCTATCTGTTTATATATAATAGAAAACTGTTGCACACCAACTTGCACAAAACTGTTACCACACCACAACTTTGATCTAAAGTCCAGCTTCAATAGTCTACATCACTATCTGGTCACAGTCACTACTACATGAGTCACTCTCACTGTATGAACTTCTGCTATCTGAATCACTGTCCACATTACTGCTGCTCTCTTCACTGACGCTGTTGACCTCTGTGTTTGGTTCTGGCGGTTGTGGCATGGACAAGGGAAGTGGGGGCTCAGTCGACCTCACAGGTAGACACAGTCCGTTTACCAAATGCCATCCATGTCCTATCGGTGATGGGTGCCTTTGCAGCTGGTAATGCTTGAGCAAATATGCAAGATAATTTGCACGAAGCAGATGCTGATACAAACCTAAGGGGAAAGGCAGAAGAAATGGAGCGGGATGCACTGGCGTCTGTTGTTGGATTAGTTGATGGTAGTGGGACACTCAAACTTGAAGATGTCATGCAACATCGTATCACGCCTGAGAGTCTTTCTATCTTTAATGCGAATGGAACGTTCCGGAAGTCTCAGAAAAGTAAACTTTGCGGAAATTGGCAATGGAGGTGACCCCAGAACCTGAGGTGTATACAAGCATAATTGACATGGGGCTCATTTGGCGACTTGCGGTGCCAAGCGCTGAGGACAGGGAGAAGAGGGATGGGACCCAATTTACCTGGGGCGACTATGGACAGAAAATGGTAGATTTCGTCCTGAGTAGACACCCAAATGCAGAGAGGATCATTTGCGTAAACGATTCCTACGACCAGGACTACAACATTAAGGACTGTGAGCGGATGCGTCGACAGAAACAGATGCCAATCAAGAATGTCTTTATAAAGGTAGACGATAAGTTTCCCTCCAGTAAGGATTTCCATACTCTGCTAGGTAAACCTTCGAACAAGATCCGTCTACAGGCATTTCTTCAAAGGGCATTCCAGAGAGTGGCAGAAAGAACAGGGACAGAGATAGTCTACTGAGTGGTTGGCAGCTATGCACGGAATCTCACTACGGGTAAGGATTTGCCTGAACTCCTATGTTTTCAAGCAGAAGCTGACACCGCCATGTTCACGATGTATAGTGTGCTTCGGTCAGAGGGCTACAAAGCAGCAGTCATACTTGATACAGAGGACTCTGACAACTATGTCCAAGCAGCATATGTTGCTCATATGATGCCAGGGGTCTTGTGCTTGAAACGAAAACATCAATTGATTGATGCCAAACGTTTGTGTAGCGAAGACATGTCGCAATCAATTATTCCAATACATGTCATTAGTGGGTGTGACCACAACTCCGGGTTCTTCGGGGCAAGTAAACTGCTGATTGTAGGACGCTTGGTAAAATCTGAAGAGGCACGTAAGCTACTTGCTTCATGTGGTGCAGAGCTTCCAGCACCGCAGAATGTGATCAGCGATTTGGAACAGTTCGTCATTCGCTACGTCTATGGCAACACCAAAAGCAAGACACCAGCAGAAGCTAGAGCTGCAAAGTGGAGGGCCCAGAAGAAGGAGAGTACAATGCGACTCATGCCCGACTCGGACAGTTTGTATCAGCATCTGCTTCGTGCAAATTATCTTGCATATTTGCTCAAGCATTACCAGCTGCAAAGGCACCCATCACCGATAGGACATGGATGGCATTTGGTAAACGGACTGTGTCTACCTGTGAGGTCGACTGAGCCCCCACTTCCCTTGTCCATGCCACAACCGCCAGAACCAAACACAGAGGTCAACAGTGTCAGTGAAGAGAGCAGCAGTAATGTGGACAGTGGTTCAGATAGCAGAAGTTCATACAGTGAGAGTGACTCATGTAGTAGTGACTGTGACCAGATAGTGATGTAGACTATTGAAGCTGGACTTTAGATCAAAGTTGTGGTGTGGTAACAGTTTTGTGCAAGTTGGTGTGCAACAGTTTTCTATTAAATATAAACAGATAGCATGACCCCCAAAACCTTTGCTTTAAAACCAACATCAGCTTTCTAGGTGACATAGTAGTTGAGAAACAAAGAAAATTGTATAGCAGTGGCCATATTGGTGGCCATATTGGATTTCTCTGCTATGGAATTGTTTTACAAGTGAACTGATGGCAGAATTGGAATCCTTGACCCCCAAAACCTATGTCTAGACACCAAAATTATCCTCCTAGCTGAATTAGTTACTGAGATATAGGGGGTGGCAGTAATTTTGGCGCCCCTTTTTGGATTTTGGGCTATAAAAAAGTTAGCCGTCATTTTTGGGAGGTACATAGGAGCTAAATTTCCTTCAAATTGGTCTAGTATGCCAAATCCACTGAGAAAAAAAGGTACGGAGAGGTTGGTCACGGAACCCCCCAAAATGACTCTACTAACTACCCAGGACGCTCTCGTGAGATTCTCAATGCTCGCACGGCAAGTGAGATCACCAGAGTCGGAGCCTTCGAGAAGGCTTGGCAGATAAGAACGAACATGGCGAAGTTTACCGTCATACCGCTGGCGTCAATAAACCCCGCCCCGCTCATCGTCGATGACGAACTCGTTGACTTTCGCGCACAGGGACGCCTTCTCGGTCTTAAGATCTCCCGGCGTGGGCTCACCCCCCATGTCACCGAGAGGGCGGCGCGGGCGAGGGCGGCGCTAACCATGTTGTATCGCTTCCGGGATCCCGAACCCAGGATAAAACTGCATCTAGTCAAGGCCATGGTGATCCCTGTTCTCACTTACCCGCCCATTCCCATACATGGGCTAAGTGCGACGGCCCTCGGTCGGCCCCAGAAGGTGCAAAACGCGGCGTTAAGATTTGCCCTCAGCGCAAGGTGGGGCGAGTTCAGGACCACGTGTTCCCTCCACGAAGAGGCTGACATACCTCCACTAAACATCCCTCTCCATCGGATGGCCGTAGCTATATGTTTTGGACCCTTCTTTTCTTGTATTAAATCAACTCTTTTATCACTCATTAATTACTCAATAAATGATCTCACCGTCTCGTATCCCTGGTAGCGTGATCCGGCTTAAGTTGTTATTGGAGACTAGTGTTCGGGGATAGACAAGGGAAAAATATAATATACATTTATTTAAGATTAAATGAAGATAATTGCCTTACGCAATATTCTATGCTCAGACGATCATAACACTGGCATATTCAGCAATGGATGCAACAAATGACAAACGACATGTCTTAAACATAATACTATAACATGTGCTCAATTGTTGCCAATAATAAAAACACCAAATCATACCACACGCAGTGGTTTGTATCTCTCTGCTTACATCACAATCATTATGTACTCTTCCCAAATCCTAGTAACACATCCTATAGTATAATCTACTGCAATTCACGGAAACACCAAATCATACCACACGCAGAGGTTTCCATCTCTGCTTAACATCGCAAACAAATAATCACTATCCTGTACCACTCACAATCCTACTACACATCTACATTATAATCTCCAGGACAATACAGTCGGTTTCCCTTAGATTCTCGAATTTCTACTCACGAGTAAGATCACAACAGCCATTCTCAGCTGGGTGAGCAGGAGGTCTGCTTGAGGCGAGAACCAAGCTCGGTCTGCCCATACCACTGATTTCTAGGTTACATTTTTCTTTGCTTTAGGCGGACTTACATCCCTGACACGCCTTAATTTTCTACATAACCAGTGGCCAATACTTCCTGTCACACCCATTGGCTCGCTCATTATGTTGTATTGTTTTACTTCTCCTGCTTATTCGTAATTCAGTCTTAAGACACTCCCACAGTGATTTTTCTGTTAAATTATTGGCTCATAACATGTCGCCACGACTGACGTCACGGGTCAGAGTCTTTTTCAATGGTTGTTCACACTTTCTGACCACGCCTACTGGGTATCTGTTTTCTGTATCTGAGTCTGGGTCTCTGTTTTCCTTTACCCTCGTTGTTTCCCCTCTTTTGTACTTTGAGATGTTTACACTGTTATATATGTCACTCCTCTGTTTCCTCGTCTTCTGGGTCCTGACATATGGACCCGGATGGAAGCTGAGGGCTGGGAACAGTTCCAGGCCCTCCGAGACCTCCACCGAGAAGCCCCGGGCAGGAGCCATTCGTGGTTCCCACGGAGTCTCCTCGCCCTGCAGGCAAACTCTGATCCTGCCCCGAGATTCAGCTGAGACTGGCGCTCACACTCCCTCTCTCCCATGCACATTATAACCACCCGCGCTCACGTCCTCACGTTACCATATGTCCGCACGCCCCCGCCCCTTTGCCAGTATGTAAAGTATCAATCATCTACTCCCTACACCACATACCACACCAGACCACCAATGTGTATATCGTCGGTTTCCCCTATCGTCGGTTTCCCCGCCGACGCCTTTCATGTCTATTCCCGTGTCCATTCTCATCGTTCTTCAGTGTATTGTTACTTGTGAACTTACTTTTATCATCACTCCCCTACATGTCCCCTGTAACCCTCTTACGTCATCATATCATATCGCATGATTTTATCCTGCTAAGCTAAGTTTACCCACTTTATGTATTTTTTATGTAAATAACTGTACCTGTATGTAAACTACGTATACATTTATACCTGTATGTAAGGCTGGTAAGCCGTTGTACTCGCATCTGCCCAATTATTTTTGCTATATGTTTCCTAATATCTTCTACTTCCAAAACTATAAAACAAAAATAACAGTGCCGATTCCGCTCGGCTGCCTTCCACCTCCTCCTTTACCTCTGTTTTTTCCCTCGCTTTTCCCCTTTGTATGTTCATGGATGTGTATTGATATTGATATTTATCTTTGTATGTACGCCCACCCCCCTCTCTGTACCTTCCCCCCACTGTTCTAATAAATATTTTGAATCATGATGTGTCACGAATGCAAAGCAGGACTCTGCGCGGTCGGCTGTTTTCGTGCATACCACACGGAACAAGATTTCTGAGTGAAAGGTGTGTGTGTGTGTGTGTGTGTGTGTGTGTGTGTGTGTGTGTGTGTGCGTGTGTGTGTGTGTGTGTGTGTGTGTGTGTGTGTGACCCAGAGGAGCGCTATCATCATCCTCAGGAAGGGCTGCACCTGATGGTGGGTAGACTGAGGGAGGAACTTGCGTCAACCAAGGCATTAATTAAAAACCGTAGGGAAGTGATAGACGAACTCCCTGAAAAGAGGAGTGTGTTTGTGGAAGTGTTATCCATAATGGGCACACTGATCGCTCTCAACAATGGTGTCGTGGAGAAACTAGAGTGGAGATCTATCGAGTGCACTGCGAGCCACGAGAAAATTGACGAAGAGTGGAGTGACCATTTAGACACTAGCGAGTCAGCCCGGGGCTGGTGGGATTCTTTCGAGACAAGGGGCTGGATTTTTTTTTTTTTTTTACAACAAAGGAGGCAGCTCAAGGGCACACAAAAAAAGAAAACAATAATAAAAAAAAAGCCCGCTACTCGCTGCTTTCCCCCCCCCCAAAAAAAAAAAAAAAAAAGTTCAAAGGATCGTAACTTTCCGCCGCTAAGATCTTATAGCCCTCTCGTAGCCGCCATTTTTTGATCGTGGGCTACGATCACCACTAAGGTGTATTTTCAAAAGACCGTCCGGATGCTCGTAGCTCACGATGATGCGATCGTAAATATCGGTCCGTTCCGTTACGCTGTCCAGGAATGGAACGCAGTTTATTTATTTATTTTTTTTTTTTTTACGTCTTGGCCTATTGCGCCGGTAGGCTGCTTCCCGGTGGATTCTGAATTCCTGATGGTCGGTCCAAGGCTTCTTCCCGGTGGGGCCTGATGGTCGGCCCAGCCCGTTCTGGCGCAGGCGAGTGTTTATAGTGGCGCCATCTTGCATTGGCTCTTGCTGCCCTCCCGGAGCTCATCTTCAATCCTAGAATCTAGAGTCCGGGTTGATAGGTGGTCTTCTGGACAGCATGTGGGTAGTTTAAAGCCACTCGGCGGTTCGTTTGGCCAATCAGAAGTGTATCATCAGCCTTTGAGAGTGTTAGCCAATATTATTGCACCGTGTAAACGTAAACAAATACATGCATTTATATGCCCGAGGCGTTAGTGTAATAAGTAGTGCAAGAACTGCCCAGCTGAGAACAGTAAGAAGTGGTGGAAAGAAAAGTGGACATGGCAAGTGAGGAGCAGCACACCAAACGCCTTCGTTGAGCCAACTTTTCAGATTAAGACCTGCTGACAATGATACAGGTAATGTGTAAAACAATTAGTCATACCTCCACTTAATATCTGTAACTCTGAACACTGGGTGGGACGCTTTGTCACACAATGTTCTTAGGCGGAATTCCTTATTATAATTTCCAGGGTAGTACATAGACTACATAGGTATTTATTTACCATCACATCGGCCGATAATGAATTTTCAGCCCTGTAATTACTTTATAGCTGATTTGCAGTTAACTATATTACAGGGAAACTGTGAAATCAGTTATTGGATGGATTTTTCATTTTCTTATGTTATGAGACCTAGCCTAACCTATCCTAACCTACCCTACCCTAAAGTAGCTTAACTTACCCTACTCTAAATTAACCTTACCTAACCTACCCAAACCTACCCAAACTAACCTAACCTTACTTAGCATAACATAACCTAATTAGAATAACATAACATTGAATCATTTTGTAAGTAAGGTTAGGTTAGTGTTAATTTAGGGTAGGGTAGGCTAGGTTAGGTTAGGGTAGTTTAGGGTATATTAGGTTACGTTAGGTTCATAGCAAAATGAAAAATCCATTTCACAAATTCATTAAGGATTTCATGAAATGACTGATTTCACACTTTCCCTGTACCATATACACGCCAGTTTACGGCCATTTCGCCCCCAAGTATTATCTAACTACCGTATGCACAAATCATGTAGTAGTATAAACGTTATTAAAACCCAAGAGAAACACTCCTGTACTGGCTATTATCACGATCAATATGTCACATACGAGTCATGTAATGTGGGCGAAATGACGCCACCGAGTGGGCGAAATGACTTTTTGCTATGGGCAAAATGACCGGATACCTACACGCCTCCTTTTTTTCATTTTTTAAAATTGTTGCTATCAAACCTTGACCACACCCTAAATAATCCGTTAGAAACATTTTTGAGGTAGAAACACCCTTCCTGCCCCAGCTTTCCGGACCTCTGTAGGGAACTAGCTAGAGTTTGTGGTTGGGAGCTTGGAAATAAGCAATTTGCACTTAAAATTACCTACAAACTGCTTATTTCCAAGCTCCCAACCACAAACTCTAGGGGGGGGGCTGTTTTGGTCAAAATTTAGCATTTTGCAAAACTGGGTTAAAAACGTTCTTATACCATCTAGAAATAATCCCCGATCAATGTTTTCCTCGTAGTGCAAATTTTAAATGTCTGGCGCAGGTTTAAATGGACCGAGTTAAAGGTTAAATTTTGTTTATAGGGTTAAGGAGATAGGAGTATTAAAAGGAAAGAGTGACAAAAAAACACGATTTCACGCGATGTTGGACGAACATAAGAAATACCATTATGCCTTTCTATATGGGAAACTTTCAGAATATTTTCCATAGGGCTCTAGGCATACCTAAAGACTATTCACAGCCATAAAATGAAAGTGATGGTTATGTATTAATGGTGCTGTGTAATTTTAAGTGACGCTACTCGTATACGCACATATATACGTATAAGTATACATATAAGTATACATACGTTGTTCTGGCTCGTACAAAATGTAGGCAACATAGATGCCTACTTAGTTTAATCTTAACACCCGATAGTTTAGTTAGATGACCTCAGGTGTCCCGTACCCCATTAATGGGAAGGATTGCATTTGCGAGTTGAGTGGCTCGTGTTTTTGTTTCATTGTAGTGTAAGGCACTGACTGTCACCACCTCATTTTTTTCTGGTAACTGCACTTAAGTCTCACAATGGTGGAGAAAACCATTTTTTTCAAGTAGATTTTCGTGTTTCGAATTAATTTGCTAGGTAACTTTGTCGGAAACCAATTTTTTTATCCTTCTCAGAATGTAATGAATAATTAAATTAATGAACTATGAAATAAAGAAAAAGATTAATACGTTAGGTACGTACTTCAATAATACACCAAAACCTACAAGAAAATAATTTAGTCCTCATATTATACGCTCATAACAGACAGTTATGTGGCGTGGTGAGAGACCTAATTAAACTAACCTAATCCAACCCAACCCATCCTAGTAACCTATGTAACCCTAAAGTTATTTTCTTGTAGTTTTTTGTGTATTAAGTTAAGAAGTACAGTCGACGATAGAGAGTAGTGTCACGGTTTTCAGAATGTTTAGTCTGGTGGCGGTATCTGGCAACTATACCACGGTGGCGCATTCACTGGTGATGTTAGTGACGCGTTTCAGTGTGTATCGTGTGTGTGTGACCGTGAAATTATAATATTGTATAATATTATATTATATTATAATGTAGTTAGAAATATACAAGATTACATGAATTCAATTTAGAAATGCGATAATGAATGTCTTCTACATGATGATGATGATGACGACGAGGTAAAACATCACGAACAGTCCGAAACACTTTCTTATTAAACTTTGAAAATACCGTGTGCAATGTTGTCCTTCACAGGGGCAGGCAGTAATTCATGCTCCTTACCATCAAACAGCAAATAGGCTTGAGGGTCTGTTTAACTCGCAGCCTTAATTCCCGTTACTATAAAGCCTCAAAGACAGTTCAGGAGATCATTAAAAATCTAAAATCATTTCTCAGTGAAGATTACGTAATATCAAAGTATAAATACGTGTGTGTGTGTGTGTGTGTGTTGATCTCGGGGCGTCGCTGACTAGCTGACCCCTTCGTTTTTCGCTGATGGACATCTGTCTCCCGTCCCCACCCAGCCTCTCTCTCTCTCTCTCTCTCTCTCTCTCTCTCTCTCTCTCCTATTTTTTTAGGTATTAAAAATTATACGTTTCCACAGCCACTGACGTGACAGCTCAACTGCAGTGCCTGCGGACATAAGGGCTTTAATAGAATACCGCTGCTCCAGCCAAGGCCCGCGGTCGACGACGCCATCATGTGAACGTTTATAGCCTATTATTACGTATTAAAAAATTATAAAGAACAAGATCTCGGCTGTCAGGAATTTTTTGTTTTTAGTTAAAAGGCATAACAATCTCCCCTAATAGTGCAGCATATTTTTAAATGTATCATAGTTTGATAAACAACTTAGAGTTGCTCTTGACTAAATTTGAACGAAACTAAAACCTCGTGTCAAAATGTGGCGACAGAGCCTAAAGAAAAAATATTTATTAAGCGTTAGCGACGGGCACTTTTGATAAATATCTATCTTAAAATTATGTAGAGTGCACCTGTGACCACCAATCACCACAACAGTACGATTTCGATAGGATATAATAATTTTCATGTCGCGTGGAGGGGTTGCCAGATGTCGCTTTCTGAACGAAACTTACTGGACAGTGTGACACTACTCTCTATAGCCGACTGTACCTATCGTATTAATCTTTCACTTATCTAGTTATTCATTAATTTCTGAGGATACAAAAATTGGTTTGCAATAGAGTTAACCAGCAAATTAATTAAAAAAAACATTTATTTATTTATTTATTGTTGGAAATATTATAATCTTACAATCACTTTTGGTTGGCTGGACAGAAAAGCTGTCTTGCAGGAGAAGTTCAGCCGAGAAGGAAATAACTGCATGGGATGAAATAACTTGTGCCAGCAATGCAGTTTCTCGCGTGTAGCAAGGCAGAGAGAAAGTGAAGAAAAAAAAATGTTGATTGCAATTCAGTGGTGAAAAAGAAGTACGCTACCCTAAAACGTGAACAGGAAAGAACTGGGAAGGAAAATTGTTTACTTTTGTGGGGACAGTAGTCATTTATAATAATCGTAGGCACACACACACACACACACACACACGCACACACAGTTGCCTTGTGGCCCACACCTGACAGAGGTCGGACGTGGGTCACGGAGCTCCGAAAGGAGCAGCCCGGGCCCAGCCTGTTGGCCTCCCCCCTTCCCCTACTTCCTCCTCTCCCATTTCATCAAAACCCCAACACCGTAAGAAACTTTTGTGACATGAAGCTTTATTATGGTGACAGACAGTGAGTGCAGTGCGTTTGTGGTGTCGTTAAGACAGTGTAGAGTTCTCCATCACTTTACAAATGCAGGATGTTAAAGAAATAGGACGATAGTTAGTTGCTTGGAGATGATCTTTCCCAGGCTTCAGAATGGGGAGAATTACAGCCACACTCCAGAGATGGAAAATCACCGGTACGCCAAGTGAAATTGTAAAGATCCAATAAAAATGTAAAACCACAGTCAGACATGTGGCGTAAGAAAGCATAAGGGATGTCGTCTGGACCTGGCGAGGAATCATGACACTGGGATAAAGCCGTCTTCAACTCGGAGAGAGAAAATGGGATATCATAAGATTCCCCTCCGGTGGAAGCGAAGTTAACGCCGAGTGATTCCAAATCCCGGCGATGACGTGCCCCTGGTGCAGTAGGATCTTTCCTAGAGACACTGGCAAAGTGCTTGGCGAATAGGTCAGCAACAGTCTTAGGGTCCGCCACCGTTTCCCCTGCATGCGATAACACTGGAGAAATTCGTTGAGCCTCCTTGAAAGTGCGTCGTGCTCGAGCACGCGCTCGCCGAAAAGCATCCAAACACTGGGGGTCCCCACGGTGACGACGATGTCGAGAGAATGCAGCACGCTTCTCTTGCACAGCAGTAGTGCAAGCGGCGTTCCACCAGGGAACAGGACGTTTAGGGAACTGGCCAGACGTCCTGGGGACGGATTGAAGGGCTGCAGAATGTAAGGCATCAGTGAAATAGGATGCAGCCTCGTCAGAAGTCCCAAAGTCAGTCAACGGATGAAGAGAGGAGCTAAGTTCCTAAAATCGCTGCCAGTCTGCTTTATCTAGACGCCAGCGAGAAAGGCGTGACTGTGGTACGGAATCAATGCGTTCCAATAAAATTGGAAAGTGGTCATTGCCATACAAGTCCGGTAAGACCCGCCAACGAAAATCAGGAAGAGAATTAGAAGTGCAAAGTGAAAGATCTATAGAGGTAAAAGTACCAGTCTGGCTATGAAAATGTGTCACCTCCCCAGAGTTTAAAATTTGTAATCCCTGATCCTCAATAAAAGAAGCAACTAAAAGTCCGCGTGGGTTGGTAGCACCATCATCCCACAACGGATGACGACCGTTAAAATCCCCTAATAAAAGTAAAGGCGAGGAAAGTTCCTGCACCAGGTCGTCAAGATCGTGTCTGTCAACGGAAACACCAGGAGGGAGATAAAGGCTACATAATGTATAAAATTTGCCCAAATAAACCTTAACAGCAACAGACTGCAACGTTGAGTGAAGCTGTAATGGGACATAAGGGATATCACAGCGAACGAATATGGCGGTGCCACCATGGTGGCCCTGTCCAGGATTAGGGGTACTGTAAACGGCACGATACCCAGGAGGACTAGAGTGAGTGTAGTCTCCGAGCACTGTCTCCTGTAAACAAAGACAAGCAGGAGAAAACCGAGATATCAATGCTGGAAGTTCCTCCCACGAGGCTCGTAGGCCTCTACAATTCCACTGGAGGAGTCGGAAGATGTCTATTTTCGAGTGCGCTCCAGGCGAGCCCCTGAAAGAGACTGCCTTTTACCCACCTGATTCGGTACGGTAATACGGCGAGAAGAGGAGACTGGGACCCGATAGGGGCCGGGTCGAGGGACCTCGAGCTCTCTCCCAACAAAGGAACCTGCAACCGCTCCGGACGACGCACTACTAGAGCCAGACCGCACACCACTCCCCGAAGCTACATGCTCGCGGGGAGGATTCCCAACACTATCTCCAAGGGATTCCTCAGTTTCCATATCCCGATCAGGAAAACCACTAGAAGCAACAGGAACTGGAACAGAGGGGGTCGCAGCAGGTTCAATATGAGCCTCCGCATCTTCCTCCATAGACCTTTCATGGGAGACCCCAGAATCATGTATACCTACAGTAATCTTAGTTGGCGGCACAGATTCAACTGAATCTGAAGAACCGCGATGTCGCTTCTTTATACCTCTGGCGGACTTCGGCGAAGCAATGTGAGGTGCATGTACAGTCGCGGACAGAAGTGAAGACACAGATTTCAGAACAATTCAGTCAGCTGGCGAAAACTGGCAACTAATATGTAGGTACCGTTAGTTTGAGTACCGGTAATACCAGTCCCGAGAATTCCAGTACCAGTAGTACCGGTACCATATATGTGTCAGTATGTATAATAGATAGGAAAAGTTGACGCCAGAACTTTGCTAATATCTGCTGTTAGTGTTATTAGATAATGAGTCTTTTCATAATACCTATATACTGATTTTTTATGCAGAAAGTAAGTACTCAGAGAGAAAGGGCCGGCACACTCCGGTACTGGTACCGGTACTAACGGTACCAACGATGGTGTCGCACGCAGCACGTCATGATTTATTAATTTTTAATTTCATATATTTATTTATTTACCTACTTATTTATATATTTATACACACACACACACACACACACACACACACACACACACACACACGAACTATTAGGCTATTGATATAATCCTTGTAAGATGTGTGTAGCCTAGCACCGTAAGGTGTTCCCTACATAGTAGCATCATTTTCCATGGTGCCCGCCGCGTCATTAGTAATATATATATATATATATATATATATATATATATATATATATATATATATATATATATATATATATATATATATATATATATTAAAATATAAGGTTAACAATAACTTTTATAAGAACATGTGTGTAGCCTATTTATCCCAAGGAGTTCTCCCTACACTGAACGATAACGTTTCACAAATCTTCGTCCATTGTTCTTCCACAATCAAATAGTATCATTTTATCATAAGAGTTAAAATCATGTGCAAGTATTAACGTTGGTTATTGATTTTATGATACGGTTTGATTAAAAGAGTTGGACATTATAGTAATATAAATAGCGGAAAGATCAGCCATTGGTAGTTGCCAGAAAGCAAAGTCAAATTAATGACATGATAATTGTTTTAGCATTAAATGGATATTTTCACCCCCAACAAAGTACTGTTACCTTCTTTTATTTGCAAGCAAGTGTTTTTATCAGGTGGTTTACAAACTTATTGCTTGTGAATTAAATTAAAAAGGAAAATTCTTTAGTGCTTGTGAACGAAAGTTACTGAAATCTGTGTCTTCACTTCTGTCCGCGACAGTACATCAACATGCATCACCTGGGACGAGCCGGAGAAGCCCCATCAGAACCTGGAGGTGACTCGACAGAATCACAGGACAAAAGGGAGAATCTATTATGGTACGTAGTAACAGTAGCTTCAAAGGGCCGGGAGGAAACCGTAGAGGACACCTGAGCAGCGGGCTGGGCAGAAGAGCGAGTGCCTAGCGATGAGGTGTACGTCTATGCTCCAGTGCCGGCCTTCTGGCGGTAGAGGAGTTCACGGCGCGCACTACCAAGGCTGATAAACTGACTATTTGCAAGTTGCAAAATGTTCACAAATCGGGAAAAATATTAAACATCCCTCTACACCTGAATAAAATTCAACAGCCTAAGGGAAACTAGATACGGCTCCACACGGAGACACACAAAGCACGTAAAAAAAAGAAAAAAAATCACCTGAAATGTCATCAACAAGTGGTGTATTAATATAATTAGTGTTGTGTCAGCTACATGCATGTGAAGATGGTGCCCGTGGCACTCCTTCGTCCACGGCTGGCTCGCCCTCGTCATTAGCTGGCTGGCCCTGCGTCCTTGGAGCGGCCAGAGAGACCGCCGGCAGTGCCCGGCAGCGGCTGGCAGCGGGGACGAATGAGCGGAGGAGCGATCACGCTCCACCAAGGCAAAGGTAAGCGCCCACCCACGAATGGCTGTTTCGTAGGCAGACAAGTGGGCGTCCCAGAATTGGGAAGCAGGATCCCGACAGTGGGCGGTGTGGGCGCGCGGGGCGATATGGGCGCGCGGGGCGGGGCGGGGCGATATGGGCGCACGGGGCGGTGTGGTGCTGTGTGCTGACTCGACTCGTACGGGGGCAGGGGGGGGATGGCGTTGCTTGTATCAGCTTTCTTGCACACTTTCCTGTCTGCCCCTTGACGACACTTGCCACCGCTAAGTGTTAAGTGTCAAGAGAGAGAAAGATAACACACATAGAACACTTCGGAGAAGGTCCGGAAGCCGCTGTTCACCACTGTTGTTAGCCTCTTTGTTAGCTGTTTTTTTTGTGTGTTTTTGATTAAGGCGCGAACTGTTATCTCACGTGAGGTCCGGTGTACCGCTGCCTGCTTTCTCCAGTTGATAGAAGTCGTGAGACAACACAATAGCCTTTTAGTTAAGTGATGTGGGTTATGTGTTGGCCGAGCGGAGCCGTTAAGTTCACTTTGAGTTCACTTAATTTACTCTCTCTCTCTCTCTCTCTCTCTGGTTGATTACATGGTTGTATTGCTTTTTAAATATATTCACAGAATAGTTACAGTATGTGAAGGCGAGTCGTAAGTTGTACGCACACTCCGATAAGTCCTGTGCTCTCGCCCCCCGCCCGCTCTCTTCCGGTTTATCTTGGTACAGGAGCGGCCAGCGGGTAGCATGCTTGCTGAATCAACACCGTTCCCACGGCAAGGAGCACCTCCTAAGCACAACGTAGCGTCTGTGTGTAACGTCCTGGCGCCACTAGGCCATGGCGATACGACATACATTCACACATTCACATTATGTTATAATACACATTACACTCCGTTTGGAGAAGTACACCGGTCGCACGCTACATTATTCAACTTCTTTCAATAGAAGGCCATCCCAACAGGAAGTACACGACTCCAGACTGGAGGCTGCAGAACGCTTAACCTCAGACCTTGCTAGCATTTCCGATTGGGGTAGAAGGAACCTTGTGTCCTTCAATGCCTCAAAAACTCAATTTCTCCACCTATCCACTCGACACAATCTTCCAAACACCTATCCCCTATTCTTCGACAACACTCAGCTGTCACCTTCTGCAACACTAGATATCCTCGGTCTATCCTTATCTCAAAATCTCAACTGGAAACTTCGCATCTCCTCTCTCGCTAAATTAGCTTCCTTGAGGTTGGGCGTTCTGTATCGTTTCCGCCAGTTCTTCTCCCCCGCGCAGTTGCTATCTCTATACAGGGACCTTGTCCGCCCTCGTATGGAGTATGCATCTTACGTGTGGGGGGCTCCACTTACACAGCTCTTCTGGATAGAGTGGAGTCTTCGTCTCATCAGCTATCCTCCTCCTACTGATAGTTTTCTACCTCTTAAATTCCGTCACGATGTTGCCTCTCTTTCTATCTACTATTGCTATTTTCACGCTGACTGCTCTTCTGAACTTGCTAACTGCATGCCTCCCCCCATCCAGAAGAGCTTCCACCTTTCTCTATCCAGACACTCCCTCCTTGCCTGCTCAAAGTTTCTCAAAGATCTTTCCCCCCTCTCCTTAACGTACTCTTGCACCCTATCCCTCCATTTCACTGGAGGTCGTCCTCAGCATTCCTCCTCTATCTCACTCACATACACCCTTCTGGTCATCTTACTCTCCTCCATTCGCTCCATGTGGCCAAACCAAATCTACAACCTCACTTCTACTTCGCTCACAAACCATCACTTTACTTTTGTTGACATTTACTTTCAACTTTCTCCTGTTACAGACCTATCAAAAACACTGACCAAATTTTGTAGGTCACTTTCATTTTCTGCAATGAGCACCGTGTCATCAGCAAACAGTATCGAATTCAGTACCCACTTCCTTCCCTCATCGAACAGTCTTACTCCAACTTCTCCAACTTTGCCCTTAATTTCTCTAATAACACCATCCATATAAATATTGAGTAACCATGGTGACATGACGCACCCTTGTCTTAAGCCCACTTTTATCTCAAAATGTTCACTTGTTTCTCCAGTAATTTTGACACCTTGTGTCCTTCAATGCCTCAAAAACTCAATTTCTCAACCTATCAACTAGACACAATCTTCCTAACACCTATCCCCTATTCTTCGACAACACTCAGCTGTCACCTTCTTCAACACTAAATATCCTCCGTCTATCCTTGACTCAAAATCTCAACTGGAAACTTCGCATCTCATCTCTCGCTAAATCAGCTTCCTCGAGGTGGGCGTTCTGTATCGTCTCCGCCAGTTCTTCTCCCCCGTTCAGTCGCTATCTGGGGGGGCTCCACTCACACAGCTCTTCTGGACAGAGTGGAGTCTATGGCTCTTCATCTCATCAGCTCTCCTCCTCCTACTGGTAGTTTTCTACATCTTAAATTCCGTCGCGATGTTGCCTCTCTATCTTCTATCGCTATTTTCACGCTGACTGCATGCCTCCCCCCCTTCCGTGGCCCCGCTGCACACGACTTTCTATTCATGCTTATCCCTATACTGTCCAAACCCCTTATGCAAGAGTTAACCAGCATCTTCACTCTTTCATCCCTCACGCTGGTAAACTCCTATAATCTTTGCTCACACTGTCCAGTCAGATAGCTCATCTCTGCTCATCTAGTGTGACCTATTTTATGAACTTGAACTCTTTCAAGAGGAGGGTATCAGGACACCTATCCTCCCGAAATTGACCTCTCTTTCGGCACCTCTTTTGATTTTTTTTTTTTTGTAGGAGCAGCGTGTAGCGAGCTTTTTTTTTTATTATTGTTTCCTTTGTTTGTGCCCTTAAGCTGTCTCCTTTGTAAAAAAAAAAAAATGTTTACGTTCGGTATGCACCTGCAGGTTAGGTTAAATTTAGGTACGCACCTGCAGGTTAGGTTAAATTAGGTCCTGGTAGTCTGCCACAGTCCAGGTTAGGTTAGGGTGGGTCAGGTAGGTTCGTAGGTTTCCACAATGTTTATCTCCGCAGCCCTGATTCTATAATCTTTGCTCACACTGTCCAGTCGGATAGCTCATCTCTGCTCATCTAGTGTGACCTATTTTATGCCCATGAACTCAAACTCCTCAATTTTCTCTCTCCCCACTGCTATTTGCATCACACACGAATATTTATCTAGAATTTTGTGCATTTCAGGTGTGGAAGTAATCGGCTGTTCCCCAGCAGGTAACACGACCTTGGAGCAGGAGGCTTCATTGCTGGAAGACCTTCCAGCTATAAATGCAGAGGAACACCATGGGGAGAGCAGCACCACCTTCCCCTCCTCCTCCATTTCATCAAGAAGTGTTTATCTCCTGACCTGACCTGACAAAGTTTATCCAACTCTGCTGAAAGAAACAAAGAGCGAAATACTCTCCTCCCTCACAACCGTATTCAATATGTCCTTGCGACAAGGCATCGTCCCTTCGGATTGGAAAAAGGCTAACGTGACACCGATTTTTAAGAAAGGAGACAAAAAAAATACCAGGTAACTACCGACCCATTAGTCTAACTTCAATTGTAGGTAAGCTACTTGAGAGCATAATTAGAGACAAAATGGTGAGTTACCTCGAAAGCCACTCATTAATTGGGGATTCACAACATGGCTTCCGTAACAAAAGATCCTGCCTATCAAACCTATTGACCTTTTATAACGAACTCTTCTCAGTTTATGACGTAACCAAATCATTGGATGTTGGCTATCTTGATTTCCAGAAAGTGTTTGATAAAGTCCCACATCATAAATTACTTTATAAATTAAAGCATATAGGTATTGACGGTCAAGTAAACCAATGGATCGCGAATTGGTTGAGCAACAAAGAGTGGTGATTGACGGATATAACTCAGAGTGGGCGCCGGTCACTAGTGGCGTCCCTCAGGGCTCGGTTCGTGGCCCAGTGCTCTTCATTATTTATATCAACGACATGGATGTTGGACTCAATAATCGCATTAGTAAATTTGCAGACGACATAAAGATTGGTAACTCGGTTCTCACTGACGAAGACAGGCAAAGCCTCCAAGAAGATTTGCACAAAATGTCAGCTTGGTCGGATAGATGGGAGATGCCCTTTAACGTAGACAAGTGCCAGGTCCTTCAAGTTGGAACAATAAATAAGAAGTTCGATTACGAAATGCGCGGCGTTAAACTCACAAGCGTTCAATGCGTTAAGGACCTGGGGGTCAAAATCGAGTCAAACCTCAAATTCTCACATCAATGCATCGATGCAGCAAATAAAGCGAACAGAATGTTGGGCTTCATTAAAAGAAACTTTTTATTCAAGAATAAAGATGTAATACTTCCGCTCTACAATAGTTCAGTCAGACCCCACTTGGAATATGCCGTACAATTTTGGTCTCCTCACCATGCAAAGGACATTGCTAAATTAGAAGGTGTTCAGCGTCGGGCAACAAAAATGATCCCTTCCTTGCGCAACAAATCCTACGAAGAAAGGCTTTCCACCCTTAACATGTTCTCTCTTGAGGAACGTCGCCTCCGAGGAAAACTGATCGAATGTTTTAAAATACATAATGGTTTCACGAATGTAGACAGAACAGAATTGTTTATGATCGATGACACCTTGCGAACGAGGAACAATAGCATAAAACTCAAACGTAGACAAGTAAATTCAGACTGCACCAATTTTTTCTTCGCCAACGTTGTAGTGCGAGAATGGAATAAGCTTCCACCGTCAGTGGTCCAATGTAACAAGATTGACTCCTTTAAAAACAAACTCGACCGTCACTTCCTTGAACTTAACATTAACTAGAGTAGAAAAGCAACGTTTTGGAGCCATCTGATTAGTGTAGATTCACTTAGATTTAAGGACAGACCACCTAGTCTGGACCATGGGGTCTGTGTGGTCTGATTTTCTATGTAATTATATGTAATTCATTCTCTCTCTCTCTCTCTCTCTCTCTCTCTCTCTCTCTCTCTCTCTCTCTCTCTCTCTCTCTCTCTCTCTCTCTCTCTCTCTCTCTCTCTCTCTCTCTCATGCCTAATACATATAAAATTCAGCCATGCATAATGTTATCTTTATTTAGTGGCAGATAATTCGAAAGTATACGCTGAGTAAGGTAGGGTGGTTTGTGTTAACGAGCGTGATCGCTGTTCCAACAGCATGGCTTCTGTTTCTCAAGTGCTATATGATTTTTTTTATGGTGGAATCATATATCAACAGAAGCTGCATGTGGCACCCTTTTCCTCAGGCGTTGCAAGTCTGATGGGCTAGGGCAGTTGAGGTATGGTCACTTACAAGAGACTGCGTGGGCCGCCGCCGCCGACAGTTTTGGAAATTTCAAAACAATCGGCGCCCTTCCCGACATCTGTCACCCGTCGGCATTAACCACGGCCGTTGGATGTCCATCTCAACAGCGTCTCAACAACGTCGTTTCGGCGTCGTCTATTTTCGATGGTCGTGACGTACGTCTGGCAGCGCGATATTTTTAACGTTGGGATAAAAGATCGTGACTGAGGGCCATTCTTATAGTCGTCTCCGAATGTTTGAAGACGGTCCCGAACACGTTCGGGTGGCTTGTTCTTTCTTACAGTCGCTTTTCCCACCTCCCCAACCGTCGTGAGTGCGGCCCGAGCGCCTCGCATTGGGTCCGAATTATTGGAACACGAATGGGGATCTACCAGGCTCCCCAGCTTGGTAGAGGGTGCCATCCCGAATCAATAAAATTACCTGTAGAATGTTGTAGCTTGTATACATGTTCCTTGTGTCACACAAAACATAAGCTCGATTATTATAAAAACAATTTGTTTTATCCAGTGAAGAGAAATATGACTTTTATTTTATTTTAGAAGAATGTATGATGCAGCTTTGAATTCAAGATTCCATCAACTCTGACGAGGAAAATATAACTAATTCACCACCGCTGGTTTTGACCACATATCTGCAAGTAATAATGGTAAGTGCAATTATATATTATCCCATAGGCTTGTGGAAGTCAAAATTCAATATCAAATAAACTATGAATACCATAAAAGTCACGTTCACTCTCTAAGCAAGGTCCAATACTACCAGAAAAACATGAGTCTGCAGCATTGAGAGTCTATGGTCTGATGTACAGTATTATTAAGTTACCTATTATTTGTGATAATGATGGTTATGAAATTAGAACTAGGCAGTAATTTTCGTTATTGTTAGGAGGCTTTCCCACGAATTCACATGTATGTCCATAAATGTTGTTGTTATTGTGGCAAGAGATAAGCCACACACCACAGAACTTCTTATCTCACTTACAGTAAGCTGATAATGCTGATACATTTTTTGACTGACACATGAAACCGCTAAAAGTGAGGGTAAATTTTCCGTGGTAGGCTACACATGTGTGAGCTTAACAGACAAAATATCGTTTTTTCTACTTTTTTTTTTCTTTTTCATATGATTAATAGATTTTCAGTACTCATTTCTTGCAGAAATGTCTTGTTTTGACAAAACTTGGCTCAGATTTAAATGATTTCAGAAAAAAAATTTGGTTGCCAGACAAACCAACCTGACCTAACCTAACCTAACCTGGACTCGGGCAGCATCGGCCTTGCTTATAATAAACTCCTAACCCAACTTAACTCTGTTGGTATTATTTCAGGAGGCCATTGCAAATCTCATGGAGCTGTATGAAGATGTGGAGCAACATGCAGTTAATGAAATTGACATGCTGAGGGTTCCACGGATAATTCCGGTTGACCGTTCCAACCCAATGGCATACCTCAGTGAGGGAGACTTTATGATGAGGTACCGGCTAACAAAAGAAGCTGTGAGGGATCTCTTGCAGGAAATATCTCCCCATCTTCAAAGAATTATAAATAACAGAGGTATGTCTACACAAACCCATAGTGCACCATCTACTAAAAATATTTTTTTTTATATTGAACTCAAACATTTTATTTTTCACACCATCCAATACAGACACTCCATCTACACTCTTTAAATAACTCCTCTGAACTACTGTTGCTTATTCCACGTCCACGTTTTAGATACAAAAACTCTATTAATGTATTAGTATTGTACAGTATATAATGATGTTAGTAATATCAGTTACAAATCTGTAATTCTCCGACAGGCTGCAGTGTCCCTCATCACCTCCAGCTTCTAGTTGCACTACGGTACTTCGCCACTGGAGACTTCCAGATAACGATGGGTGACTGTAGTGATATGTCTACAGCATGTCAGCAAGTATGTCAAAGTTATTGTAACAGCGATTGCACGGCAGGCACCCCGCTACATACATTTTCCCCAACCTAATGAAGCTCTTTCTGTAGCGTCTCCTTTTTTTTCCATTGCTGGAATGCCAGGAGTAACAGGCTGCATTGATGGGTCTCATATTAAAATAACAAGTCCTGGAGGAGATAATGCAGAAATTTATCGATGTAGGAAGGGATACATGTCCTTAAACGTCCAAGGGGTTTGCGATGCAAACATGAAGTTCACAAATATTCTTTGCAGCTGGCCTGGATCCACACATGATGCCAGAATTTTTGAAAATTCACGCATTTATGCACGGCTCGAGGAAGGCCAGTTTTCGGGGCATTTGTTGGGTGACAGCGGCTGTGGATGTTCCCCATTCCTGTTGACACCAAAACTGAACCCAAGAAATGAAAAAGAAAGAAATTATAATTCTGCACACATTAAAACTAGAAATGTGATAGAAAGAGCATTTGGTGTTTGGAAGAGGAGGTTTGCTTGTCTCTCTGTCCCACTAAGAACAAAGCTTGCAACATCGAAAATCATAATAGTAGCTTGTGCTGTATTGCACAATGTTGCTATAGAGAGGAGAATCATAACTGATGATGAGTATGAACTTCCTGATGCACAACACGATGATTATGAAGGGGAGGGAGAGGCACAAAAAGCAGCAGGTGGCCGTCAGAAACGGCAAGCTCTGATACACCGTTGGTTCTGAATAGTGCCATATGATCAGGGCAAAGACATTCTGTGAGTGGTGTGATGTGATAAGTGGATAAATATTAAGTTATGTAAGATCAGTGACAAGTTGTGGTGTAGTAAGAGATAATAAAAAAAGGTAATTAAGGGCAATATTGAAGGTACAAACAATATTAAAGGTAATGTAAATTAAGTACAGGAAAGATAAATTAAATTTTGGCATTACATCGTTATAGCAGGAAATATATGATGCAAGGTAATGTTTAAGTTCTTCATTGTAATAATAAAAGTTAGCATACAATGTCTTTGAGTGTTTATATCCTGATCCTACGCAATGGCACTTATTTGTTCAAATAGTGGCTTTCAATGGCACCTTATAAAAACACTTATCCTTCCCATCCTCGACATCCCCACACACACCCTAAGCAATACCCAGCTTGGGAAGCTGCAAAGAATACAAAATAAAGCACTAGGTTCGCCACGAACCAATCCTACCCATATACTATGACCACCGAAGACATCCACACTGCCACAAAAACCCTCCCCCTTAACAATAAGACTCCACCACCGAGCAGTCAAGATCTGGCTCCGCCTCAAGTCACTACACATACCCCACCTCACCACCATCACAGACAACGCCCACAACATTCGCCGCTACAACCAATCCTTCCCCAGCAGCCTCACTGCACTCAATACCGTCCCTGCCCCACTCTTTCACTGAAAGTCCCACTCCCCACATCCCTCCCCGAAGACGCTTAGCTAGCTACCAAACAACATAACACCTACACTTCACGCCACACAAACAATATGTAAACACACTCCAAATAAATAACAACAACATATCTAAATTGTCAAATAATACCATGAACTTGATAAAATTAGCAAACTCTGCAACTATTAACTAAAAATAAAACGTCTTTGTCAGGTGGACGCCCACCATCTTTCTACCTCCGCCGCTCTTTCTCTCTCTTCCCCTTTACCTTCTCCACCCCTCTTCTTCTACTTCACCCCTTCTCTCTCTCTCTCTCTCTCTCTCTCTCTCTCTCTCTCTCTCTCTCTCTAAAAAAAAAAAAAAAAAAGTCTTTACAAATGCATCGGTAATTCTTCGAAAACAGCCCAAGGTTCCATCCAAAAATTCTATGCCCCTATCTGAAATTCTTTTTGCCTCATTTTCCAGCTGTACAGACAGGTCACATTTCAATCTTTTTAGGGCTTCTGATTTTTCAAAGGAAAGTTTTATTTTTCTCTGAATTTTTTTCTGCACTGAATTATTCACATTCACTGGAGAAACACTTCTTGATGAAGTGGAGGAGGAGGGGAAGGTGGTGCTGATCTCCCCATGGTGTTCCTCTGTATTTATAGCTGGAAGGTCTTCCAGCAATGAAACCTCCTGCTCCAAGGTCGTGTTACCTGCTGGGGAACAGCCGATTACTTCCACACCTGAAATGTACAAAATTCTAGATAAATATTCGTGTGTGATGCAAATAGCAGTGGGGAGAGAGAAAATTGAGGAGTTTGAGTTCATGGGCATAAAATAGGTCACACTAGATGAGCAGAGATGAGCTATCTGACTGGACAGTGTGAGCAAAGATTATAGGATCAGAGCTGCAGAGAGAAACATTGTGGAAACCTACGAACCTACCTGACCCACCCTAACCTAACCTGGACTGTGGCAGACTACCAGGACCTAATTTAACCTAACCTGCAGGTGCGTACCTAAATTTAACCTAACCTGCAGGTGCATACCGAACGTAAACAATTTTTTTTTACAAAGGAGACAGCTTAAGGGCACAAAAAAAGGAAACAATAATAAAAAAAAGCCCGCTGCTCGCTGCTCCTACAAAAAAATCAAAAGAGGTGCCGAAAGAGAGGTCAATTTCGGGAGGATAGGTGTCCTGATACCCTCCTCTTGAAAGAGTTCGTTCATAAAATAGGTCACACTAGATGAGCAGAGATGAGCTATCTGACTGGACAGTGTGAGCAAAGATTATAGGAGTTTACCAGCTTGAGGGATGAAAGAGTGAAGATGCTGGTTAACTCTTGCATAAGGGGTTTGGACAGTATAGGAATGAGCATGAGTAGAAAGTCGTGTGCAGCGGGGCCACGGAAGGGGGGGAGGCATGCAGTCATCAAGTTCAGAAGAGCAGTCAGCGTGAAAATAGCGATAGAAGATAGAAAGAGAGGCAACATCGCGACGGAATTTAAGATGTAGAAAACTACCAGTAGGAGGAGGAGAGCTGATGAGATGAAGAGCCATAGGCCCGGATTGTCAAATCTAACCTTCGGGCGACGGGACCCTACGCCCAGAAATCTCTTCCGTTAAACTGTTTTGGGTCGCGAGGGGTCCCGCCGCGCCAAGGGGGAAGGGACGAGACGAAGGGACAACAAACACCGCCTCTTCCCCCTACCCTTCGCTGCCGCTGCTGTTATATTACCCCAATATTTGACCAGGTGAGCACATTTCCCACATGCATCAATAGTTTTTACCTATTTAAGGATGCATTTAGCCTATGTGAACACGTGAAAGGGTCGAAAGTAGCCGTCATCACGTAGGATAAGGTAGGTTAAAAGTAGGAGCGGCAGGGGGCACACAGAGCTTACTTTCATTCCAATATTTGACCAGGTAAGCACATTCCCCACATGTATCAATAGCTTTTACCTGTTTAAGGATACAGTTAGGCTATGTGAACACGTGAAAGGGTCGAAAGTAGCCGTCATCACGTAGGCCAGAGTGGGTCAAAGGTGGCTGGGGCAGGGGACACACGACTTATTTTCATTCCAATTTTTGACCAGGTGAGCACATTCCCCACATGTATCAATAGTTTTTACCTGTTTAAGGATGCATTTAGGCTATGTGAACACGTGATAGGGTCGAAAGTAGCCGTCATCACGTAGGCCAGACTATTAGATAAATACTTATTTTTCGTGGATAAGTTGTGCATTCTTATTTCATTGCTTTGGTCTCTAGTTAGGTATGAAAGAAGAACCTACATGGTGGCACTCCTGGGTTAAAATGTGTAATTGATTTTGCAGGTTACTGAGAGCATGGCCGCTTATGAGCAGGTTTGGGATGATCTGGACCTCTTGGATCAATTGGAGGAGCTAGATGGTGAGATAGATGCCGAAGGAGTTGTCGGACGTAGACGTCGCAGAATTGTTACAGGTAAACCCCAACAGACTTAAAGGATTATGTATACACCTTCGAAACACGCATCTTTCCCCAGACAGCAAATCCAGCCCTCTGCCCACACGTAAGCACTTGTCACATACATCATCATCCCTTTCATTACTTCCTTTCATGACTGCGCCTTCTTTAGATGTTGCAATGCTACAGTCATGTTTTACCGACAATCTGAATCTCCCCGTGCCATCTCAAAGCCTATCAAGCTGACTTTCCCCATAAGAATGCTGTTAGCCTTTTTGTTAGCTGTTTTTGATTAAGGCGCGAACTGTTATCTCACGTGAGGTCCGGTATACCGTTGCCTGCTTTCTCCAGTTGATAGAAGTCGTGAGACAACACAATAGCCTTTTTAGTTAAGTGATGTGTGGCCGAGCGGTAGCCGTTATAAGTTCACTTTAGTTCACTTTAGTTCTATCTCTCAGGTTGATACAAATACCAAATGTATTTTAACTATATTAACAGTTGTACTACATAAGGTTTACAGTTTACGTGAGCGAGACGCACGAAATCAGAGACAGCCACACCGCTGCAGGGCGCGGGGCGGCAGAGCACCGCTCGCCTGCCCGTCACCCGTCTTCTCTCCTCTTCTCTGCGTTGTTCGCCTGTTTTATTTGCTTGTAGTTCGTCCGGAAGGGTGGGGCTTCCGGTTGATGACTGTTGATGAAAGTCATCATTTGCTGATCCTAGTGTCAGTTCATCACAGCTTCCCACGGCCAAAAGCACGACGTGTTGTTAGACATCCTGTTGTGCGACACCGACCGGGTGTCGCCACACGTACAGTCATACATACACATGTACATTATAATATACACATTACATCGCTCGGTTCTCTAAAAGTCGCGACCTCGCGACTCACCCGACCTTTAAAAGCAGTGTACCTACCCATGTTACAGTCGCACAATGTGTACTAGTTAAACGAGGTCCTGTTATTGCTTAAAAAAAATATATATACAAGTCAGAGCCCGCCTAACGATACAGCATCGGGAAATGCCAATGATAATAAAAATAATCATGGAAGTAACAAGAAATGGGCAAAGTACATACAGGGCGAGGTAAACAGGGCTAGAGTCGTGGACATGGAAGCTCAGTACTATTCCGAGAAAACAAAATAATAGCTCGAAAAATTATTTACATGATACATCCTAGTAAAATTAAATTGACTAAACTGTCATTAGGATACATGGTAATGGAGCTATTTGGAATAGTAAAAAGAAAAAGGAACAATCCTTGAAGAAGATCTGCTACACACGGAACCTTCGAGTCACACCTGGTCACAAAACTGTCGCAGAGAAACGCTCATCCGTTGCGTGACAATTAATTGCCAGTGTCGTTACCCTCGGCACGCCTTCGAGACGGGTGGGGTTTACAGCAGTAGATAAGGTTGTGTGAAAAGAGGTAATGTTATCCGTAGAGTCTCCTATTAATTACAATGTGATAACAAGGACAAGTCTGGAGAACCTTAGAAGCATCGGCAGTCAGCACCACTAACTCCTAATACTCCGTTTTTCAGGTCTACAGTACTATAAAAGAAAATCCTGTCACTAAGTTGTGAAGTCACTGTTATAACAAATCTCACAGAAATATATAATTCCAGCATAATTGATTAAAGTAATTCCAGCATTAATAAACATCAAATGACAAAGACAAATTTCCACCTATCCCTCGATCGTAACGAACGTGGATGACTGACATCTTTGACGCCAAAAATAATTCCCGTAACGGGTAACAGTGGTATGTCAAGTAAGGGTAAGTAAGACTTGTCTGCTTACTTCCAAAGCTTATAGATATTCACATGCTGGTTACGATAAAAGTTAGGGACAGCATCTGCTCCAGTTAAGTCTGTTAGTGCAGAGAAAAAGTATGTTTTAAGCAGAAGCACATGAGGTTCAAGGTTAAATTGTACCTATCCCTATGTTAGTCTACACCCTCGGTTATTACGGCTCCAATTGAATTAAGAAGACTGACTGCCTTGCATCAACTCAGCAATAAAAGAAAATAGTGGGTTAGAGTGAAAAGTATTACTCAAACACTCCCCTTCTCGCATGAAAAAGATGCAGGCAAAAGCTTAGGAACCAAACATAAATTAGTAGATGCGAGGATGCAGGTTATAGTCGTGTGGTGGAAAGATACACAAAGCAGCGTCAGGCTGAACCTCAAGCCGGCGCTAGTCTTTGGAGACGATCACTATGCACCATTCTGTGCAAAAAAAGATCGTAAAGCTCAAATTTCCAACCACCTATTTATCTGACTATTTCTGCCTAAACCACGGGTAAAAGAACACACCAAGGAATTTTTGATTACCGCTGGTGACACCCAAAAAGGTTTAGGTCAGAAGGTCGCGAAGGCCCCCCTCCCCGACGAACGTGTCGACGGGAAACGAAGCTTCAAAAAGGACCCAAAATTATTTTAAATGCCATAAAAGTTGGCTGATAAAACCGTGTAGGTTGCCAGTGGGGCTGTAGTCAAGGGATACTGCACTCCTTCGAAGAGGAACTTTAAGGACAATCATGTACACAAGGAACTCTAGTAATAATCTAGCATTAGCTACAGAAATGGTTTCTCCATCTGTCTAGTTTCCCTGTTTAAAACACGAGATCAAATCAGTAGATAGCCTATAGGCGTCCACTTGCCTATTAAAAAGGCCTGGTTTGCACAGTGTCCACAGCAAAATTTATACCCTTTACGAGGCTGTGTTGCCCATCTTCCCCAAATGTTTCAAGAAAAAAGTGACCGAAACGCATCATAATCCTTCCGTCCAGTGAACGCGCTCCTGTTTATGAGGGCCGTGCGCCCGTTCCCGGGATTGACCTTCGAGCGGCTGAGAGATATTTAATCTCCCGGATTTGACACGAATGAAATGTCCATGACAATCTCACTTTGAAACAAGAAGTCCCTGGCCGAATAATCTGCCTCCCTTGCTACCCTGCGAAAGGCCTAACTGCTGTTGCTGTTAGTGGGTGATTAGAGGCAGAAGCCATTGTGGGATTAGTAAGGTAAGTAAATACCTCTTGGTTGCACATGCAGCGTAGGAGGAGCAAGCACCCTTTGAAGACTGCTACACTCCTTACATGAGAACAGTTACCGTTATCCTTGACGGCACTGTTCTTTATCTCTAACCACCCCTCATAGTCCTCTGGTCAGGTTTCTCTGCCATTAAAAAGAGTTACTAGTAAAATGAGGAGTAAAATGGTAAAAGAAAAAAAATATTGCTGCAAAAATAAGTAAAGTAATAATCATTCACCGCTAAGTATGTGCTCACTCCTCCCCTATGCTTTTAAAATGCATAATAAAAGAGGAAAAAGAATAATGAGTGAGGCTTAGCAAGACATAACTTCTCCACTGTGCAATAAAACACACAAAAGAAAGGAGAAAAGAAAATGAATGATTATACATAAAATGCGTAACCATGTTACTCAAGAAAAATATTAAACATCCACACGCCAGAAAAATCAACAGCTGAAAAATCTAATAGATTAGATACGGCCCCACACGCCTAAACACGTGAACATAATAGTAATTCACCTGAAATAATGTTACAAGTGGTGTAATTACTGAAACCGTATCAATGAGTGTCAGCTATAATGTGTTAAAAACCTCGAAGACAGCAACTCGATGCCCCACTACTCAGCACGCTCGCGTCCTTCGCCTCGCCGGTGGCAAGGGCAGGGCTGCAGGGGTGGCAGGGTGTGCCGTCCCCCGTCTGGTAGCGGTGGTGGGAGAGGCGGCGGGCAGACAATATACGCCCACCAGTCACCCTCAAAGGTCCGAGTTGCCTGGCGAAGATAAGTGCGCACCTACGACGAGTTGTGTCGTAGGAAGAAACAAATGCCTGGACACCTCCAAGGAAACTTGGTTGTGTGGAGGTGAGAGGCGGGGCGCGCGGGCTGTGTGGAGGTGCGGGACGGGGCGGGGTGTGCTCTCGGGTGCGGCTGTGTGCTGACTCGACTCACTGGGGCAGGAAAAGCCGCGCGCTGATGTCAGCGTATGCTTGCTGTGTCCGATACCGTTCACTGCCCCCACACACTGTCACTGAAGCTACGTTTGAGAGAGAGATATAACAATTCGGAGAGGTCCGTAAACCGCTGTTCACCATTTTTGTTAGCGATTTTTAAGTGTTTTTTTTGTGTTTTTGATTAAGGTGCGAACTGTTATATCACGTGAGGTCCGGTATACCGTTGCCTGCTTTCTCCAGTTGATAGAAGTCGTGAGACAACACAATAGCCTTTTTAGTTAAGTGATGTGTGGCCGAGCGGTAGCCGTTATAAGTTCACTTTAGTTCACTTTAGTTCTCTCTCTCAGGTTGATACAAATACCAAATGTATTTTAACTATATTAACAGTTGTACTACATAAGGTTTACAGTTTACGTGAGCGAGACGCACGAAATCAGAGACAGCCACACCGCTGCAGGGCGCGGGGCGGCAGAGCACCGCTCGCCTGCCCGTCACCCGTCTTCTCTCCTCTTCTCTGCGTTGTTCGCCTGTTTTATTTGCTTGTAGTTCGTCCGGAAGGGTGGGGCTTCCGGTTGATGACTGTTGATGAAAGTCATCATTTGCTGATCCTAGTGTCAGTTCATCACAGCTTCCCACGGCCAAAAGCACGACGTGTTGTTAGACATCCTGTTGTGCGACACCGACCGGGTGTCGCCACACGTACAGTCATACATACACATGTACATTATAATATACACATTACATCGCTACATAAGGAATGGCTATGATATATTAAGTATATAATTATTAATCACTGTACATTTACAGATCGGATGAACCCCTTCACAGCAATGAGTGATGATGAATTAATGGACCGCTTCAGGGTCAGGAAAACGTCAATGTACGATTGAAGAAATTAGAGATCACCTTCCTGCCCCAAATGACTCAAGAGGTAATTTATTTCACCGTACATTACAATTATACAGTGTTTCTCTGTCAAACGGTCATATGTGCTAGTTATATTGCACGTATCAAGTGTCATTTATAGTTCCTATCCATCACAGCCTCAAGGGTTAATTTGACATGAGTGCAGATGCCACACACAGCCACTATGTATGCTCCCAACTTTGCCGTTACCTTTTACACGAGCTTCCTCTCTTGACAGGCTGTCCTGTTCCGCCACATCTCCAAACCCTGATCGCGATACGCTACATGGCAACCGGAGACCACCAAATGACTTTAGGTGACTGCCATGATCTATCACAAACAACACTCAGCCACTCCCTGAACCTGGTGTCAAGAGCAATTGCTAGCTTGAGCAGGCATTATATACAGCCACCTTCGGGCAATGATCGGCAGCGTACAATCCAGGATTTTCATCCCATTCATGGAATGCCTGGAGTTATCGGGGCAATTGACTGTACACACATTGCCATACTGAGACCCTCTGTTGAAAATTCAGAGACCCTCTGTTGAAAATTCAGAGGTGTTTCGGTGCAGGAAAGGTTTCTTTTCATTGAACGTCCAAGCTGTATGTGGACCTGACCTGCGGTTTCATAATGTTGTTGCCCGTTGGCCAGGGAGTGTCCACGACAGTAGGATTTTCTATAACAGTAGGCTCTGTGCTGATATAGAGGAAAATTTAAACCCTAGGTATCACTTGCTTGGAGATGCTGGCCATGCCTTGAAGAGGTATCTGTTGACGCCAGTGTCAGCTCCAACTAATGAGCACGACAGGGCTTATAACAACAGTCATACCCATACGAGGAATACAGTTGACAGGGCATTTGGTGTTCTAAAAAGGAGATTTGGGTATTTAGGGAAGAAAGTTAGGACAAATTTAGACACCACTAAAGCCATCATAGTTGCTGCAATGGTACTGCACAATATTGCAGTCCAAACTAGACTGGTTTTGCCACAAGATGGAAGGGACATGATAAACATCGATATCAATGCTCTCCATAATGAAGTGCCAATACAGAGACAGGCGAACGTACTAGGTAGACTGAAACGGCAGCAAATCATTACTGACTTCTTTTAAACAAGATGGGAACATTATTGTAGGTATAAACAGATGTCTTCTCTGTCTCCGAACTCTTTCTTTGTAAAGGTGGTCAGATGGCATCCACTTGAGCCTTACCATGGGCATACCCTTCAGACAGTTCTTGAGAGCAAGTAGTAGTTCTATGTGAATGGTGTAGTATATATTTCTTTTTGACCAATTGTTAAATAAAGCTCAGGTGCTACCATATAGTTTTTACCTTTGTGTTTTTTATATCACACAAAAGTCAGAACATGAAAATTCTTAAATTATCTTAAACATGCAAGAAATTGGATGATGTCAGTTGGCATACAATATTTTTACTAAAACATATTTACATAAACTTAGGTTTAAGATTATATTTACAAAAACCTATTCCTACAATCTAAGATTAATATGTATATTTAATCTAGAATTATATTTACATAAACTTAACTTATTCTTACATTCTAAAATTTATATCTATATCTATACGGTCAAGTAAACCAATGGATCGCGAATTGGTTGAGCAACAGACAACAAAGAGTAGTGATTGACGGATTTAACTCAGAGTGGGCGCCGGTCACTAGTGGCGTCCCTCAGGGTTCGGTTCTTGGCCCAGTGCTCTTCATAATTTACATCAACGACGTGGATGTTGGACTCAATAATCGCATTAGTAAATTTGCAGACGACACAAAGATTGGTAACTCGGTTCTCACTGACGAAGACAGGCAAAGCCTCTAAGAGGATTTGCACAAAATTTCAGCTTGGTCGGATAAATGGGAGATGCCCTTTAACGTAAAGTGCCAGGTCCTCCAAGTTGGAACAAAAAATAAGTTCGATTACGAAATACGCGGCGTTAAACTCACAAGTGTTCAATGCGTTAAGGACCTGGGGATCAAAATCGCATCAAACCTCAAATTATCACATCAATGCATCGATGCAGCAAATAAAGCGAACAGAATGTTGGGCTTCATTAAAAGAAACTTTTTATTCAAAAATAAAGATGTAATACTTCCGCTCTACAATAGTTTAGCCAGACCCCACTTGGAATATGCGGTACAGTTTTGGTCTCCCCACCATGCAAAGGACATTGCTAAACTAGAAGGTGTTCAGCGTCGAGCAACAAAAATGATCCCTTCCTTGCGCAACAAATCCTACGAAGAAAGGCTTTCCACCCTTAACATGTTCTCTCTTGAGAAACGTCGCCTCCGAGGAAAACTGATCGAATGTTTTAAAATACTTAAGGGTTTCACGAATGTAGACAGAACAAAATTGTTTATGATCGATGACACTTTGCGAACGAGGAACAATGGCACAAAACTCAAATGTAGACAAGTAAATTCAGACTGTACCAAATTTTTCTTCACCAACGTTGTAGTGCGAGAATGGAATAAGCTCCCACCATCAGTGGTCCAGTGTAACACGATTGACTCCTTTTAAAACAAGCTCGACCGTCACTTCCTTGAACTTAATATTAACTAGAGTAGAAAAGCAACGTTTTGGAGCCATCTGATTAATGTAAAATCACTTAGGTTTAAGGACAGACCACCTAGTCTGGACCATGGGGTCTGTGTGGTCTGATTTTCTATGTAAATCTATGTAAATCTACATTTAAGCTAAACTTAAATTTACATTAAAATTATACTCATTTTTAATTAGTTTTTATTGTTTATTCCTTGATTCTAATAATTTTTGCCGTGCAATTTCCTTGTAAAGTCTGGCCTCTTCCCGCCTCTCCTTGGCCTCTTCCCGCCTGTCCTTGGCCTCTTCCCGCCTCTCCTTGGCCTCTTCCCGCCTCTCTTTGGCCTCTTCCCGCCTCTACTTGGCCTCTTCCCAACTCTCCTTGGCTCTTCCCGCCTCTCCTTGGCCTCTTCCCGCCTCTCTTTGGCCTCTTCCCGCCTCTCCTTGGCCTCTTCCCAACTCTCCTTGGCTTCTTCCCGCCTCTCCTTGGCTTCTTTCCAACTCTCCTTGGCTTCTTTCCAACTCTCCTTGGCCTCTTCCCGCCTCTCTTTGGCCTCTTCCCGCCTCTCCTTGGCTTCTTCCCAACTCTCCTTGGCTTCTTCCCGCCTCTCCTTGGCTTCTTTCCAACTCTCCTTGGCCTCTTCCCAACTCTCCTTGGCTTCTTTCCAACTCTCCTTGGCTTCTTCCCAACTCTCCTTGGCTTCTTCCCAACTCTCCTTGGCCTCTTCCCGCCTCTCCTTGGCCTCTTCCCGCCTCTCCTTGGCCTCTTCCCGCCTCTCCTTGGCCTCTTCCCAACTCTCCTTGGCTTCTTTCCAACTCTCCTTGGCTTCTTCCCAACTCTCCTTGGCTTCTTCCCGCCTCTGCTTGGCTTCTTCCCAACTCTCCTTGGCTTCTTCCCAACTCTCCTTGGCTTCTTCGTAACTCTCCTTGGCTTCTTCGTAACTCTCCTTGGCTTCTTTCCAACTCTCCTTGGCTTCTTCCCAACTCTCCTTGGCTTCTTCCCGCCTCTCCTTGGCTTCTTTCCAACTCTCCTTGGCTTCTTCCCAACTCTCCTTGGCTTCTTCCCAACTCTCCTTGGCTTCTTCCCAACTCTCCTTGGCTTCTTCCCAACTCTCCTTGGCTTCTTCCCGCCTCTGCTTGGCTTCTTCCCAACTCTCCTTGGCTTATTCCCAACTCTCCTTGGCTTCTTCCCAACTCTCCTTGGCTTCTTCCCAACTCTCCTTGGCTTCTTCCCAACTCTCCTTGGCTTCTTCCCAACTCTCCTTGGCTTCTTCCCAACTCTCCTTGGCTTCTTCCCGCCTCTGCTTGGCTTCTTCCCGCCTCTCTTTGGCTTCTTCGCGCCTCTCCTAGGCTTCTTCCCAACTCTCCTTGGCTTCTTCCCAACTCTCCTTGGCTTCTTCCCGCCTCTCCTTGGCTTCTTCCCGCCTCTCCTTGGCTTCTTCCCAACTCTCCTTGGCTTCTTCCCGCCTCTCTTTGGCTTCTTCCCAACTCTCCTTGGCTTCTTCCCGCCTCTGCTTGGCTTCTTCAAGACGAACCTGCATGTGATGCATCTGTAGGTCCATCAGTGCGTCCCTCTTCTCCAGAACTCTCCGCTGCATTTCTTCTTTCTTATTGCTAGCACTTTCTCCTCCTGGTGTGCCATATAGTTCATGGTCCTGAAGTGCCCTCCTGGCACTACGCTGCCTCCTCTTTGCACTTGAGGATGGACAAGAGGACACTTCGGGTTCGGCCACACTGTTTCTTTCCTCGAGTGTCGGCTCTTCTGCTGGTGTAGGTAGAGGTGGCGCAGCGGGCTCTTCCAGATGAACCACTTCGTAGAGGGCGGTTGAGTAAGAATTTTCTGGCATTAGATAAAAGAAGTTAGTTTGTGAGAAAAGATTATAAAAGTATATGTTTGTATATTAACCTCTAGAATACAGATCTTTATTTCTGTGGCTCACGGAAGTGTCAGAATGTAACTTCTTTCCATTTTTAAAGTGCATTTACTGAAATATTATGCCTAATCAGGTTTGTTTTCGTCAGATTACTAACCTGACACTGATACTGTTTTAAATTTACTACATTATGGTTACAAAATACAAATTCATTACTGCACATGAACACCGTAAAAAGGTCACAATACGTATGATACACATTAAAATTGCATATAGTAAGCCATTGTTTCCCGTATATTAGACAGTGCATGTCTGTGATGTGTTAATATATGTGAGGTGGCTTCTGGGCCCCAATCACTGTCTGTAAAAGCTTCTGCCATAACTGCTACAAGCTGTACTGCTTATGATGATGCTTATATGGCTTCAGGGCCCCAGTCACAGGTCAAAGAGGCTTGTGGCTTAACTCTTACAAACTATACTGCTTATGATTATGCTTATATGGCTTCAGGGCCCCAGTCACAGGTCAAAGAGGCTTGTGGCTTAACCCCTACAAACTATACTGCTTATGATTATGCTTACATGGCTTCAGGGCCTCTGTCACAGACCATAAAGGCTTCTGTCTTAAGTACTACAAGCTATACTGCTTATGATTATATGGCTTCAGGGCCCCAGTCACAGGTCAGAGGCTTGTGGCTTAACTCTTACAACTATACTGCTTATAATTATGATTATATGGCTTCTGGGCCCCAGTCACCAACCTAAAAGGCTTCTGTCTCAAGTGTTACAAGCTATACTGCTTATGATTACCACTTAAAACATCTTACATCTCACAAAGAGAGACTTGGTAAATCGGATGAGTCGACCATGTCGGTGCGACGTTGCTGAGAATAAGGATATTTTAGTACACAAGCATAGCACTGTCTTGTGCAGCTTAATGTACTTCAAAAACATGTTTAATGAGTTGATGCCTGAGGTTTTAATAGAAATTTTGAAAAGACAAGAGTGTATGGTGATTGGAAATGAATAACTGAGAAAGGTTAATGAGTGGGAGATTGTAGAAGAGCCATGGCATATTGAACCCCATCAAGAATTGAGAAAAGCAGACGTACAATGTAACATAATTATGTTTAATACTACTGTAAACTTGTTGATTATTCTTGGGTACTTTCCGTTATTGCATGACTGAAGAATTTAAGATTTCACTAGTTCCTGCATTTTTACTGACAAATATAATTAACAAACATGGTAATCAAAACTGACAATGGTCACTTACCCTGAGATGACATGGCATCATGATCATAGGGGTTGCCAATATCCTGGATATCGGTCCCAAGAATGGAGAGGACCTGCTCCGTCTCAGGTATGAGTACCTTGGGAGGGGTGCCACCACCTGTCCTGAATACCTCACGCTTTTGGCGTGCGTCCTCTTGATTTGCCCTAAAATAAAGCTACAACAATTAAACATCAGCACAGGCTATACTTTTTGTGTGTAAGCTAGTATGACATTATTCATCACACTGTGGTGTAGTGTAAGAGTAGTGTCAGCATCTTTCCTATTCTATAATTCATCTCTACACTGTGCCAAGGTATAGATATGAAGGGGATGGGCAAGTTTTGAGTCCTGAACTCAGTGTAGATTACTTTTCTCCCTTCCACTACCCACATGCTGTCCAGAAGACCACCTATCAACCCGGACTCTAGATTCTAGGATCAAAGATGAGCTCTGGGAGGGCAGCATGAGCCAATGCAAGATGGCGCCACTATAAACACTCGCCTGCGCCAGAACGGGCTGGGCCGACCATCAGGACCTACCGGAAAGAAGACTTGGACCGACCATCAGGATCCACCTGGAAGAAGCCTACCGGCGCAATAGGCTGCAATGTAAAAAAAAAAAAAAAAAAAAAAAAACCCAGTTTAGTCTCAAAGAAAAGAATCAAAGTCCCGGGTGAACTGCATTAGTATGCTATTACCAACATCCTACCCAGGAATGGATCTCTAATGTAAAGCTTCAGCCAAATTGCATTAATACAGGGGTTCCTTCACGTATAGAAAATACCTAGTTTGCGTGTGTGTGTGTGTGTGTGTGTGTGTGTCAAAGCTACTGAGGAATGAAATATGCAAATTTAGAATTGTAAAGGGTAGGGTCATTTACTAGTACTTGTATATGTGGCACAGCCGCACCCCAGAATATTTAAAAGGGAGAACGGATTAGTTAAGGTAATGGAAACGAGAGAGGGAGGGTTGAACCTGTGGTGCGGCAGTGCCACATATACTGGCAAAAGCTACTCGCACATTTGTCGCGTCATTTTTGCTGGAGACTTTATAAAATATTCTTTAAACTTACTTTACTCTTATTTTTTCCCAAATTTTTCTGAGCTGTCCCTCCGTCCTCTTGGGACCCATGTTATGGGCATTGAAATGTTGGGTAATGCGTGCCCACGCTCGTCTCTTTTGCTCTAGTAGTTTCCCATCTGTTTTTCTTTTTTTCAAGATGGGTTCTTGGGTTATCAACCCAATCAACATCTGCTTCTCCGCAGAGGAAATGGGGCTGGTTCTCGTAAAACTGGCATCAACTGTCACCTCCATATTACTTGCCGTAAAGAATGAGGGGTGCTGAAATTACATGTTAAATTAGGGGAGTCTACAAATTACAATACTACAGCCAGTATATGTGGTAATAAATGTGGTTATGGTCAAAGTCCAGCCTGTTTTGTGCACACCATAATTACGGAGAACAAGACGCCACATAAGCTACTTAGGTATCCACACAGGCTAGCTACGTCAATAAACAAACAAAAAACACCCTAAAGTCCGCCACATGCCCCTAAAGTGCTCAGTCAAGGCAGTGATAATTGTGGCCATGGCTAGGGCAACGTGGACTCGTCAGTGCTCCCTCCCTAGGGCTAGCCAGACCCAAAGGAATACATTTGGTTACCCACAAGGGCTAACCTCGTCAGAAAACGCACAAAAAACATCATACAATAGGTCATATGATGAGTAAATCCAGTCATACATGTGGGGCTGACGAGACCCCAACAGGCTGTAGTCAGCTCTCCCTCAATTAGGCTAACTAGACCCAAAGCAAGCTATTTGCCTACCCACAATGGTTAACCCCGTCAATAAACACACAAAAAACATCATACAATAGACCAAAATGTCCTCCCTTGTAAATAAATGCAAGGAAACTTGGAGAGGTGGTTATAACTCCTTGCCGCCAGCAGACAAACAACAGAATGAAGATAGCGATGCGCATGTAAATAAACCTTCCGACGTACCAACCCCTCCGTGTTCCACGCACTGGTAGGGGGAAGAGGAGGGACGATTTAACGCTGCCGAGGGCCATCAAAGCGCTCAGTTCTCCCTTCGTGGGGAGCCGTCGCGGAAGGGGGAAGGTTAAATTTGACAATCCGGGCTATAGACTCCACTCTGTCCAGAAGAGCTGTGTGAGTGGAGCCCCCCCAGATAGCAACTGAACGGGGGAGAAGAACTGGCGGAGACGATACAGAACGCCCATCTCGAGGAAGCTGATTTAGCAAGAGATGAGATGCGGAGTTTCCATTTGAGATTTTGAGTTAAGGATATACCGAGGATATTTAGTGTTGAAGGTGACAGATGAGTGTTGTCGAAGAATAGGGGATAGGTGTTAGGAAGATTGTGTCGAGTTGATAGGTTGCGAAATTGAGTTTTTGAGGCATTGAAGGACACAAGGTGTCAAAATTACTGGAGAAACAAGTGAACATTTTGAGATAAAAGTGGGCTTAAGACAAGGGTGCGTCATGTTACCATGGTTATTCAATATTTATATGGATGGTGTTATTAGATAAATTAAGGGCAAAGTTGGAGAAGTTGGAGTAACTCTGTTCGATGAGGGAAAGAAGTGGGTACTGAATTCGATACTGTTTGCTGATGACACGGTGCTCATTGCAGAAAATGAAAGTGACCAACAAAATTTGGTCAGTGTTTTTGATAGTGTCTGTAACAGGAGAAAGTTGAAAGTAAATGTCAACAAAAGTAAAGTGATGGTTTGTGAGTGAAGTAGAAGTGAGGTTGTAGATTTGGTTTGGCCACATGGAGCGAATGGAGGAGAGTAAGATGACCAGAAGGGTGTATGTGAGTGAGACAGAGGGAGGGAATGCTAGAGGATGACCTCCAGTGAAATGGAGGGATAGGGTGCAGGAGTACGTTAAGGAGAGGGGGGAAAAATCTTTGAGAAACTTTGAGCAGGCAAGGAGGGAGTGTCTGGATAGAGAAAGGTGGAAGCTCTTATGGATGGGGGGAGGCATGCAGTTAGCAAGTTCAGAAGAGCAGTCAGCGTGGAAATAGCAATAGAAGATAGAGAGGCAACATCGTGACGGAATTTAAGAGGTAGAAAACTATCAGTAGGAAGAGGATAGGTGATGAGACGAAGAGTCCACTCTGTCCAGAAGAGCTGTGTGAGTGGAGCCCCAAACACGTAAGATGCATACTCCATACGAGGGCGGACAAGGCCCCTGTATATAGATAGCAACTGCGCGGGGGAGAAGAACTGGCGGAGACGATACAGAACGCCCAACCTCGAGGAAGCTGATTTAGCGAGAGAGGAGATGCGAAGTTTCCAGTTGAGATTTTGAGTTAAGGATAGACCGAGGATATCTAGTGTTGAAGAAGGTGACAGCTGAGTGTTGTCGAAGAATAGGGGATAGGTGTTTGGAAGATTGTGTCGAGTGGATAGGTGGAGAAATTGAGTTTTTGAGGCATTGAAGGACACAAGGTTCCTTCTACCCCAATCGGAAATGTTTGCAAGGTCTGAGGTTAAGCGTTCTACAGCCTCCAGTCTGGAGTCGTGTACTTCCTGTTGGGATGGCCTTCTATTGAAAGAAGTTGAATAATGTAGCGTGCGACCGGTGTACTTCTCCAAACGGAGCTCTTATGAAGAATTGTCTACTTTTCTTATAGAATTAGTCAAACTTTACCTGACCTAGCCTAACTTGGAGTAGGCCAAACTACCAATATGTAAATATTCTTACCTCCTTCAGCTATGTCAATGACAAGAACATCATCTCCATTGAAAGTGCTGCCAGTTAAGAGATTAATGACGCAATTTATATCCTCTGTGTCTAGTTGTTCTTGGGCTGGTTGAAGATCGCTATCCATAACTGACTCGGCCATAAGAGTCAGCTCATCTGGTTTTGGTGGAGTAGGAGGAGGCCCACCAGCGGTTTTATACCACTGCCTGATGTACGTGCTGTTAGCCTTCTTAACTCTGTGAACAATAAGAATGGAGTAGGTAGGAAGACACCTACCGAACGGGCGCAAGCCACTCCCGGTGAGGTATATATGGGAGGTGAGAAGGGAGCTGAAGCCCTCCAAAGACCCTTCCCATGTCCTCACTAACCGTTTCCCTATTGTCTCACCAACACCGGAGAGTAGTTCAGCATGCTCGCTAAAGACAGATCCTCTCTTTATCCACACCACACTACATTCACACAACATATACACCTTTTCCCAAAATTAAAATTTCAAAATGGCGCACATACATCAAGCCTCGGAGTCCCCGCCTTGGGGGGTGACCACAAATTCCCCCAGGGAGGACTCCCCTTCTGGCTGCCGACCCGAGAGGTGTCTTGATAACTCCTCGAACCTCTTTCTTCTCAATTTCTGCAACATTCGCGGTCTTCGCTCTAATTTTCATTCTGTGGAACATCATCTCTCCTCCTCTAAACCTCACCTTCTCTTCCTTACCGAAACACAGGTTTCTGAGTCTACTGACAGCAATCTCTACTCTGTTCCCTCCTACTATCTCTATCCTAAATTTCAATCCAAAGCTGGATGTTGCGCCTACGTGCGCAACGACATCACTTGCTCTCGTGCCCACGACCTTGACTCTTCTGAATTTTCCACCATCTGGCTAAGACTTCATTGTCATTCTGTTACTAAATACATCTGTGCTGTTTATCTCTCACCTAACTCTACCAACTATGTAAAATTCTTTGACTATTTGAATTCTAAAGTGGAACACATCTTGACCCACTCTCCCTTCGCTGAAATCTCCATCCTAGGAGATTTCATCAATGTTCACCACCAGCTTTGGCTTTCATCCTCTTTCACTGACCATCCTGGTGAACAAGCCTACAACTTTGCTATCCTCAACGACCTAGAGCAGTTGGTCCAGCACCCTACACGTATTCCCGACAGTCTTGGAGACCGGCCCAACATTCTAGACCTCTTCCTTACCTCAAACCCTTCTGCTTATTCTGTCAAACTGTTCTCTCCGTTGGGCTCCTCCGATCACAATCTTATTTCTGCAGCCTGTCCTATCGCTCCTGTACAGCCTCTGGACCCACCGAAGAGGCGGTGCTTCAGGCATATTGCTTCAGCTCGGTGGGACGACCTGAGGATGTACTTTTTCGATTTCCCGTGGAATGATAATTCCTTCCAGGAGAGACCCCTTTGTGTATGCCCAGCGCATCACTTAGGTAATTGTCTGGAATGGAGGCACACATTCCACGTACTTTCTCTACCCCTCACGCTAAAAAGCCTTGGTTTAATCACGCTTGTTCTCGTGCTGTCAATGATAGAGAGGTAGCTCACAAAAGGTACCAGAGCCTTCAAACTAATGCTAATTATGAACTTTACATTTCTGCCCGAAATCGTGCCAAATCTTTCCTCCAACTAACCAAAAATTCTTTCATTAATAGAAAATGCCAAAACCTTGCTTTCTCTAACTCTTCCCGTGACTTCTGCCATCTAGCCAAAAACATCTCCTCCAACTTCACTTCTTCATCTTTCCCTCCACTCCTCAGTCCTCAGTCTATCTCTAAGGCTGAACTCTTCTCTCAAACTTTTTCTAAAAACTCCACTCTGAACGATTCTGGGCATATTCCTCCTACTCATCCCCCCTCTGACTCCTTTATGCCTGTTATAAAGATTCTTCAAAATGATGTTTTCTATGCCCTCTCTGGCCTCAATCCTCAGAAGGCTTATGGACCTGATGGAGTGCCTCCTATTGTCCTTAAAAACTGTGCCTCCGTGCTGTCACCCTGTCTGGTTAAACTCTTCCGCCTCTGCGTGTCAACATCTACCTTTCCTTCTTGCTGGAAGTATGCCTTCATACAGCCTGTGTCTAAGAAGGGTGACCGCTCCAATCCCTCAAACTACCGTCCTACTTTCTTGTCTATCTAAAGCTTTTGAATCAATCCTTAACCGGAAGATTCAAAAGCACCTTTCCACTTCTGACCTTCTATCTGATCGCCAGTATGGGTTCCGCAAGGGGCGTTCTACTGGTGATCTCCTAGCCTTCTTAACTGACTCTTGGTCATCCTCTCTTAGCCGTTTCGGTGAAACTTTTGCTATTGCGCTGGACATATCAAAAGCTTTTGATAGGGTCTGGCACAAATCTTTGCTTTCCAAACTACCCTCCTACGGTTTCTACCCTTCTCTCTGTACCTTTATCTCCAGTTTCCTTTCTGACCGTTCTATATCTGCCGTGGTAGACGGTCACTGTTCTTCCCCTAAATCTATTAACAGTGGTGTCCCACAGGGTTCTGTCCTATCTCCCACTCTTTTTCTGTTGTTCATTGATGATCTTCTTTCCAAAACGAACTGTCCTATCCATTCCTACGCCGATGATTCCACTCTGCATTACTCAACTTCTTTTAATAGAAGACCCACCCTACAGGAACTCAACGACTCAAGGCTGGAGGCTGCAGAACGCTTAGCCTCAGACCTTACTATTATTTCCGATTGGGGCAAGAAGAACCTGGTGTCCTTCAACGCCTCAAAAACACAGTTTCTCCACCTATCCACTCGACACAATCTTCCAAACAACTATCCCCTATTCTTTGACAACACCCAGCTGTCACCTTCCTCAACACTAAACATCCTCGGTCTATCCTGAACTCAAAATCTCAACTGGAAACTTCATATCTCATCTCTTACTAAATCAGCTTCCTCGAGGCTGGGCGTTCTGTACCGTCTCCGCCAGTTATTCTCCCCTGCACAGTTGCTGTCCATATACAGGGGCCTTGTCCGCCCTCGTATGGAGTATGCATCTCATGTGTGGGGGGGCTCCACTCACACAGCTCTTCTGGACAGAGTGGAGGCTAAGGCTCTTCGTCTCATCAGCTCTCCTCCTCATACTGATAGTCTTCTACCTCTTAATTCTGCCGCAATGTTGCCTCTCTTTCTATCTTCTATCGATATTTCCACGCTGACTGCTCTTCTGAACTTGCTAACTGCATGCCTCCCCCCCTCCCGCGGCCCCGCTGCACTCGACTTTCTACTCATGCTCATCCCTATACTGTCCAAACCCCTTATGCAAGAGTTAACCAGCATCTTCACTCTTTCATCCCTCACGCTGGTAAACTCTGGAACAATCTTCCTTCATCTGTATTTCCTCCTGCCTACGACTTGAACTCTTTCAAGAGGAGGGTATCAGGACACCTCTCCTCCCGTATTTGATCTTCCTTTCGGCCACCTCTTTTGTTTCTTTTTTAGGAGCAGCGAGTAGCGGGCTTTTTTTTATTATTGTTTTCTTTTTGTGTGTGCCCTTGTGCTGCCTCCTTTGTTGTAAAAAAAAAAAAGAAAAAAAACTTAATGTCTTACTGAATACCTATAAAGTCTACACTTTGCAACACTATCAAGCTAAAGCATCGCCTTATTAACTATTTCTCATTAAAAACTCATACTACACTAATATCCTACTGTGTTTTTGTAAGTACTTCCCGTATCTTTAAAAAGTATGGACATACTGTACTGTCGGAAAGGGATAAGGGTGGGAATAGGGCGGGGATTCAGGAATAATATAGGGTAAGTATACGTAAAAGAAATGCAAGTAAATAATATATAAATTAATAAATAAACAACTTCGGGAGGGGAGGGTCGATAGGAATAGGAAGAGGGAGGTTGTGGGCATGTTAACCCGAGGACGTCGACGGACCATTCTCTGGGCTTTCACGAGTCGTGGCTGTGGTACGGTGGGCCCTAAAATGGGCTCTCACTCCGCGAGACGGAAGAAACGAAAGACGAAAGACAGATATGTACAGTCAGAGAAGTCTGGAAAATTCCTTGCTCTCAAGTACAACGACAAAAGACCAGTCCACCTTCTGTCCACCGTACACCGTGACGTGACTGTGACGACAGGGAAGAAAGACCATCGCACGAACAGGCCAATAAAACAAACATTTTTTTTTTTTTTTTACAATAAAGGAGGCAGCTCAAGGGCACAAAAAAATGAAACAATAATAAAAAAAGCCCGCTACTCGCTGCTCCTAAAAAAGAATCATAAGAGGTGGCCGAAAGAGAGGTCAAAAATCAAAGAAATGGTCGTTGACTAAACACAAAATATGAGACTAGTCGACAAATGTGACTCCCAATTGAGTGGGACGGAGTGCCTCAGAAAATCAGTCAAATGGTATAAGAAACTATTTTTTTTACATGATTGGTATGACAATTCTAAATGCTTACAATACGTGGCTGGTGCTAAACAGCATTGACCCAAACAAAAGGCCAAAAGTGAGAGAATCCCAGTATAGTGTAGCCACACAGCTTTTGCAAAAATACTCCCCACCAACTGAAAGGCCACATGCCCCCCGAAACGCACCTTAGCCCCAACGAATTGCCATGGGTCTTGTAAACACTCCCCACTATCCTGTTTATACAGACACTATTCGAGGGGGAAAACAGATTGATCTGTATGGTGTGCCGTCACACCAAAAAAAGACAACAAAAAAGGACAAGAGGCACCACCATGATGTGACTTTTTGATGGATAGGACGGCACGGATCCGGGTCGGCGGCCTAGTCGGCCCCGCCTTCCCTCTGGAGACCGGCGTCCCGCAGGGGAGTGTCCTCTCCCCAACGCTGTACTCTGTCTTCACCAGCGACTGCCCAAACTCCATCACTGGGCTAAACGTACAGTATGCGGACGACGTGTCCCAAGTGGTGCCCTACCCAGGACGCTCTCGTGAGATGCTCAATGCTCGCACGGCAAGTGAGATCACCAGAGTCGGAGCCTTCGAGAAGGCTTGGCAGATAAGAACGAACATGGCGAAGTTTACCGTCATACCGCTGGCGTCAATAAACCCCGCCCCGCTCATCGTCGATGACGAACTCGTTGACTTTCGCGCACAGGGACGCCTTCTCGGTCTTAAGATCTCCCGGCGTGGGCTCACCCCCCATGTCACCGAGAGGGCGGCGCGGGCAAGGGTGGCGCTAACCATGTTGTATCGCTTCCGGGATCTCGAACCCAGGATAAAACTGCATCTAGTCAAGGCCATGGTGATCCCTATTATCACTTACCCGCCCATTCCCATACATGGACTAAGTGCGACGGCCCTCGGTCGGCTCCAGAATGTGCAAAACGCGGCGTTAAGATTTGCCCTCAGCGCAAGGTGGGACGAGTTGAGAACCGCGCGTTTCCTCCACGAAGAGGCTGGCATACCTCCACTAAACATCCCTCTCCATCGGATGGCCGTAGCTATATATTTTGGACCCTTCTTTTCTTGTATTAAATCAACTCTTATCACTCATTAATTACTCAATAAATGATCTCACCGTCTCGTATCCCTGGTAGCGAGATCCGGCTTAAGTTGTTATTGGAGACTAGTGTTCGGGGATAGACAAGGGAAAAATATAATATACATTTATTAAAGATTAAATGAAGATAATTGCCTTACGCAATATTCTATTTTTACTTGTGACCTTACTTTTATCATCACTCCCCTACATGTCCCCTGTAACCCTCTTACGTCATCATATCATATTGCATGATTTTATCCTGCTAAGCTAAGTTTACCCACTTTATGTATTCTTTTTTATGTAAATAACTGTACCTGTATGTAAACTACGTATATATTTGTACCTGTATTTATGGCTGGTAATCCGTTGTACTCGCATCTGCCCAATTATTTTTGCTATGTTCCCTAATATCTTCTACTTCCAAAACTATAAAACAAAAATAGCAGTGCCGATTCCGCTCGGCTGCCTTCCACCTCCTCCTTTACCTCTGTTTTTTCCCTCGCTTTTCCCCTTTGTATGTACACGGATGTGTATTGATATTGATATTTATCTTTGTATGTACGCCCATCCCCCTCTCTGTACCTTCCCCCCACTGTTCTAATAAATATTTTGAATCATGATGTGTCACGAATGCAAAGCAGGACTGCGCGGTTGGCTGTTTTCGTGCATACCACACGGAACAAGATTTCTGAGTGAAAGGTGTGTGTGTGTGTGTGACCCAGAGGAGCGCTATCATCATCCTCAGGAAGGGCTGCACCTGATGGTGGGTAGACTGAGGGAGGAACTTGCGTCAACCAAGGCATTAATTAAAAACCGTAGGGAAGTGATAGACGAACTCCCTGAAAAGAGGAGTGTGTTTGTGGAAGTGTTATCCATAATGGACACACTGATCGCTCTCAACAATGGTGTCGTGGAGAAACTAGAGTGGAGATCTATCGAGTGCACTGCGAGCCACGAGAAAATTGACGAAGAGTGGAGTGACCATTTAGACACTAGCGAGTCAGCCCGGGGCTGGTGGGATTCTCTCGAGACGAGGGGCTGGATTTATTTATTTATTATTATTTTTTTTTACAACAAAGGAGGCAGCTCAAGGGCACACAAAAAAAGAAAACAATAATAAAAAAAAAGCCCGCTACTCGCTGCTTCCCCCCCCCCAAAAAAAAAAAAAAGTTCAAAGGATCGTAACTTTCCGCCACTACGATCTTATAGCCCTCTCGTAGCCGCCATTTTTTTTTATCGTGGGCTACGATCACCACTAAGGTGTATTTTCAAAAGACCGTCCGGATGCTCGTAGCTCACGATGATGCGATCGTAAATATCGGTCCGTTCCGTCCCGCTGTCCAGGAATGGAACGCAGCTTTTTTATTTTTTTATTATTATTTTTTTTTTTTTTTACGTCTTGGCCTATTGCGCCGGTAGGCTGCTTCCCGGTGGGTTCTGAATTCCTGATGGTCGGTCCAAGGCTTCTTCCCGGTGGGGCCTGATGGTCGGCCCAGCCCGTTCTGGCGCAGGCGAGTGTTTATAGTGGCGCCATCTTGCATTGGCTCATGCTGCCCTCCCGGAGCTCATCTTCAATCCTAGAATCTAGAGTCCGGGTTGACAGGTGGTCTTCTGGACAGCATGTGGGTAGTTTTAAGCCACTCGGCGGTTCGTTTGGCCAATCAGAAGTGTATCATCAGCCTTTGAGAGTGTTAGCCAATATTATTGCACCGTGTAAACGTAAACAAATACATGCATTTATATGCCCGAGGCGTTAGTGTAATAAGTAGTGCAAGAACTGCCCAGCTGAGAACAGTAAGAAGTGGTGGAAAGAAAAGTGGACATGGCAAGTGAGGAGCAGCACACCAAACGCCTTCGTTGAGTCAACTTTTCAGATTAAGACCTGCTGACAATGATACAGGTAATGTGTAAAACAATTAGTCATACCTCCACTTAATATCTGTAACACTGAACACTGGGTGGGACGCTTTGTCACACAATGTTCTTAGGCGGAATTCCTTATTATAATTTCCAGGGTAGTACATAGACTGCATAGGTATTTATTTATCATCACATCGGCCGATGATGAATTTTCAGCCCTGTAATTACTTTATAGCTGATTTGCAGTTAACTATATTACAGGGAAACTGTGAAATCAGTTATTGGATGGATTTTTCATTTTCCTGTTATGAGACCTAGCCTAGCCTATCCTAACCTACCCTACCCTAAAGTAGCTTAACTTACCCTACTCTAAATTAACCTTACCTAACCTACCCTAACTAACCTAACCTTACTTAGCATAACATTAGGTAACCTAATTAGAATAACATAACATTGAATCATTTTGTAAGTAAGGTTAGGTTAGTGTTAATTTAGGGTAGGGTAGGCTAGGTTAGGTTAGGGTAGTTTAGGGTATATTAGGTTACGTTAGGTTCCATAACTTAGCAAAATGAAAAATCCATTTCACAAATTCATCAAGGATTTCATGAAATGACTGATTTCACACTTTCCCTGTAACATATACACGCCAGTTTACGGCCATTTCGCCCCCAAGTATTATCTAACTACCGTATGCACAAATCATGTAGTAGTATAAACGTTATTAAAACCCAAGAGAAACACTCCTGTACTGGCTATTATCACGATCAATATGTCACATACGAGTCATGTAATGTGGGCGAAATGACGCCACCGAGTGAGCGAAATGACTTTTTGCTATGGGCGAAATGACCGGATACCTACACGCCTCCTTTTTTTCATTTTTTTAAAGTGTTGCTATCAAACCTTGACCACACCCTAAATAATCCGTTAGAAACATTTTTGAGGTAGAAACACCCTTCCTGCCCCAGCTTTCCGGACCTCTGTAGGGAACTAGCTAGAGTTTGTGGTTGGGAGCTTGGAAATAAGCAATTTGCACTTAAAATTACCTACAAATGCAACAGAATTACTACCGCTTTCCCAAGTCAGTTTTGATAGATTATATTGATGAGGGGGTACGCGACACCTGGGGAGGGGGGGCTGTTTTGGTCAAAATTTATCATTTTGCAAAACTGGGTTAAAAACGTTCTTATACCATCTAGAAATAATCCCCGATCAATGTTTTCCTCGTAGTGCAAATTTTAAATGTCTGGCGCGGGTTTAAATGGACCGAGTTAAAGGTTAAATTTTGTTTATAGGGTTAAGGAGATAGGAGTATTAAAAGGAAAGAGTGACAAAAAAACACGATTTCACGCGATGTTGGACGAACATAAGAAATACCATTATGCCTTTCTATATGGGAAACTTTCAGAATATTTTCCATAGGTCTCTAGGCATACCTAAAGACTATTCACAGCCATAAAATGAAAGTGATTGGTTATGTATTAATGGTGCTATGTAATTTTAAGTGACGCTACTCGTATACGCACATATATACGTATAAGTATACATATAAGTATACATACATTGTTCTGGCTCGTACAAAATGTAGGCAACATAGATGCCTACTTAGTTTCATCTCAACACCCGATAGTTTAGTTAGATGACCTCAGGTGTCCCGTACCCCATTAATGGGAAGGATTGGCTTTGCGAGTTGAGTGGCTCGTGTTTTTGTTTCATTGTAGTGTAAGGCACTGACTGTCACCACCTCATTTTTTTCTGGTAACTGCACTTTAGTCTCACAATGGTGGAGAAAACCATTTTTTTCTAGTAGATTTTCGTGTTTCGAATTAATTTGCTAGGTAACTTTGTCGGAAACCAATTTTTTTTATCCTTCTCAGAATGTAATGAATAATGAAATTAATGAACTATGAAATAAAGAAAAAGATTAATACGTTAGGTACGTACTTAAATAATACACCAAAACCTACAAGAAAATAATTTAGTCCTCATATTATACACTCATAACAGACAGTTATGTGGCGTGGTGAGAGACCTAATTAAACCAACCTAATCCAACCCAACCCATCGTGAAATCAGTTATTGGATGGATTTTTCATTTTTAGCCTTATCCTAACCTACTCCTACCCTAAAGTACCTAATTAACTTTAACCTACCCAAACTAACCTAACCTTATTAGCATAACATAACCTAATTAATTACAATAACATAACATTGAATCATTTTGTAAGTAAGGTTAGATAAGTGTTAGTTTATGGTAGGTAGGCTAGGTTAGGTTAGGTAGTTTAGGTATATTAGGTTACGTTAGGTTCCAAACATAGCAAAATGAAAAATCCATTTCACAAATTCATTAAGGATTTCATGAAATGACTGATTTCACACTTTCCCTGTAACATATACACGCCAGTTTACGGCCATTTCGCCCCCAAGTATTATCTAACTACCGTATGCACAAATCATGTAGTAGTATAAACGTTATTAAAACCCAAGAGAAACACTCCTGTACTGGCTATTATCACGATCAATATGTCACATACGAGTCATGTAATGTGGGCGAAATGACGCCACCGAGTGGGCGAAATGACTTTTTGCTATGGGCGAAATGACCGGATACCTACACGCCTCCTTTTTTTCATTTTTTAAAATTGTTGCTATCAAACCTTGACCACACCCTAAATAATCCGTTAGAAACATTTTTGAGGTAGAAACACCCTTCCTGCCCCAGCTTTCCGGACCTCTGTAGGGAACTAGCTAGAGTTTGTGGTTGGGAGCTTGGAAATAAGCAATTTGCACTTAAAATTACCTACAAATGCAACATAATTACAACCGCTTTCCCAAGTCAGTTTTGAAAGATTATATTGATAAGGGGGTACGCGACACCTGGGGCTGTTTTGGCCAAAATGTAGCATTTTGCAAAACTGGATAACAACGTTCTTATACCATCTAGAAACAATCCCCGAACAATGTTTTCCTCGTAGTGCAAATTTTAAATGTCTGGCGCGGGTTTAAATGGACCGAGTTAAAGGTTAAATTTTGTTGATAAGGAGATAGGAGTATTAAAAGGAGAGTGACAAAAAAACACGATTTCACGCGATGTTGACGAACATAATAAAAGAAATACCATTATGCCTTTCTGTATGGGAAACTTTCAGAATATTTTCCATAGGGCTCTAGGCATACCTAAGGCTCTAGGCATACCTAAAGACTATTCACAGCCATGAAATGAAAGCGATTGGTTATGTATTAATGGTGCTGTGTAATTTTAAGTGACGCTACTCGTATACGCACATATATACGTATAAGTATACATATAAGTATACATACATTGTTCTAGCTCGTACAAAATGTAGGCAACATAGATGCCAACTTAGTTTCATCTCAACACCCGATAGTTTAGTTAGATGACCTCAGGTGTCCCGTACCCCATTAATGGGAAGGATTGCATTTGCGAGTTGAGTGGCTCGTGTTTTTTGTTTCATTGTAGTGTAAGGCACTGACTGTCACCACCTCATTTTTTTCTGGTAACTGCACTTAAGTCTCACAATGGTGGAGAAAACATTTTTTTTCTAGTAGATTTTCGTGTTTCGAATTAATTTGCTAGGTAACTTTGTCGGAAACCAATTTTTTTTATCCTTCTCAGAATGTAATGAATAATTAAATTAATGAACTATGAAATAAAGAAAAAGATTAATACGTTAGGTACGTACTTAAATAATACACCAAAACCTACAAGAAAATAATTTAGTCCTCATATTATACACTCATAACAGACAGTTATGTGGCGTGGTGAGAGACCTAATTAAACTAACCTAATCCAACCCAACCCATCCTAGTAACCTATGTAACCCTAAAGTTATTTTCTTGTAGTTTTTTGTGTATTAAGTTAAGAAGTACCTATCGTATTAATCTTTCACTTATCTAGCTATTCATTAATTTCTGAGGATACAAAAATTGGTTTGCAATTGAGTTAACTAGCAAATTAATTAAAAAAAAAACATTTATTTATTTATTTATTTATTGTTGGAAATATTATAATCTTACAATCACTTTTGTTTGTCTTGACAAAAAAAGCTGTCTTGCAGGAGAAGTTCAGCCGTCAAGTAACTGCTGAGAAGGAAATAACTGCATGGGATGAAATAACTTGTGCCGGCAATGCAGTTTCTCGCGTGTAGCAAGGCAGAGAGAAAGTGAAGAAAAAAAATGTTGATTTCAAATCAGTGGTGAAAAAGAAGTACGCTACCTTAAAACGTGAACAGGAAAGAACTGGGAAGGAAAATTATTTACTTTTGTGGGGACAGTAGTCATTTATAATAATCGTAGGCATGCGTGCACACACACACACACACACACACACACACACACACAGTTGCCTTGTGGCCCACACCTGACAGAGGTCGGACGTGGGTCACGGAGCCGGAGGCAGCCTGGGCCCAGCCTGTTGGTCTCCCCCCGTCCCCGACTTCCCCCTCTCCCATTTCATCAAAACCCCAACACCGTAAGAAACTTTTGTGACATGAAGCTTTATTATGGTGACAGACAGTGAGTGCAGTGCGTTTGTGGTGTCGTTAAGACAGTGTAGAGTTGAAATGGTCAGTGTGACGCCGACGCGGCTTTACCATCCGGCGGACCCCCAGGTCCTCCCAGGTACACCAGCCCGTCCGTCGCTGGCTGGGAAACTTCGGTTCAGGTGCAGTGCAGTGTTGAGGCCCGTCACTCAGGTGGAGTCATGGGTGGGGCAATCAGCACTCCGCTTAACATACAATGCAGTGCAGACCAGAGGCAGAGACAATAGACGTTCCCACGCCTACTGCTGCTCGGTCAGCCTCTTCCCATCCTGCTGGACGAATTGGCAGGTCAACGCTAAGCCCATAAGCTGAGTGAGGGTCGCCTCTACCTGCACCCAAGCCATCACTGCGACCTGACCCTTTCTGACCTGGGGTTGACCTGGGGCTTTACACCTGACGCGCCACCCGGAAGACCACACCGCCTCCTACCGCACAAACGCACTGCATTCCGCCTCACTTCCACTCCTCCCGCCCTCAACCATTTAATCACAACTTCCCCACAATGTAAACCACAGACCCCCTATACCCCTCTCATATTGTACTTTTGGTATTATTGTAGGAGTACACCAGTCTAGAGATGGCTTTTCTTACCCTGACCATTAGAAAGAGCTCCGCATTCTGAGTAAATTCATCCCCATAAACACCCCTCGGAAATCATTTATAACGGAGGGAGGGAGGGAGGGCGGTCAAGGCCAGGACGTGACACACGACCGCTCTGATGGTTGATGGGTTACTGCCCGCCGGTTAGGTTAGTTTTAGGTTAGGTTAGTGTTAGGTTAGGTTAGTTTTAGGTTAGGTTAGTGTTAGGTTAGGTTAGTTTTAGGTTAGGTTAGGTTAGTTTTAGGTTAGGTTAGGTTAGGTTAGGTTAGGTTAGGTTAGTTTTAAGTTAGGTTAGGTTAGGTTAGGTTAGTTTTAGGTTAGGTTAGTGTTAGGTTAGGTTAGTTTTAGGTTAGGTTAGGTTAGGTTAGGTTAGTTTTAGGTTAGGTTAGGTTAGTTTTAGGTTAGGTTAGTGTTAGGTTAGGTTAGTTTTAGGTTAGGTTAGGTTAGGTTAGGTTATGTTAGGGTTGTTTAGTTTAAATGCACCTGTGTGGACGAAACTAGTTTTTTCTGGTAGATTTCGGTCTGTTTTGAATGAATGTGCTCTAAATTTTTTATCGCAAATCATTAGTCTCTTGGTTGGAAGGGGGGGGGGTAAAAAAAAAAAAACGTGATTTGCGATAGAAATGACACGCATATTAATTCAAAACAGGCCGAAAACTACCGAAAAAAACTAGTTTCGTTCGGAAATGCGAGACTGGTGAAGTGCTACAAATTTACCGTACTTTTCCCCTTCTTTTACTATATTTCAATATTGTACTTTAACGTGTATATTTTCAGCTAAAGATTGATTGATTGATTTAAATTAGGCGCCGCAACAGCCAGGGTCATGTGGCGCCGCATTCAATGAGTTAAAAACTAAAAAATAGAAAAAATAAATAAATAAAAGGGCTAAAAAAAGGAACCTAAAAAAGTAAACTAAGAGCAAAGCCAAACAAAACGAGACGAAACAAATCACACAGAAAACGGTCATAACTCATGGAGAAGGCCAGCCTTCTCCATAAAGAGAAGTACCTCATGTCCCGGGGAAAGGCATCTCCCTCCCAGCATCAGCGAGAGGCGGAATGATCCGTCTTCTCCCCGACACTGCGACAGGTATCGCACTCGACCAGCAAGTGCCGCACGGTCAGGGGAACCAAGCAGTCATCACAATAAGGCTGCACCCCCCGGGACATGAGGTAACCATGTGTTAGACGCGTATGACCCGTCCGAAGACGGGTCAAGGCTGTCTGCGAGCGACGGTCACGGACACTTTTGTATGACCAAGGACGAGACACTGTCCTGGTAATCTCTCCCATTTTGGAAGTCGCACCCCGAGCATTCCACCTCTCCTGCCAACTGGCAAGAATTGCCTTGCGAATCTCTGGAAACATATCTGTACATGGGACAGCACTAGGGGGGGGCAGCTCTAGCTGCTGTCTCCCTTGCAAGTCCATCAGCTCGTTCGTTCCCGTGTACGCCAACGTGTCCTGGAACCCAACAAAACCCAACGCGATATCCCCTGTTGCTGAGCAAATACAGCCACTCGAGAGCAGATAAAACTAGGGGATTAACAGAGGGAGTAAAGGAGCCCAGCACAGAAAGAGCGCTACGAGAGTCACTAAAGATCATAAAAGAGTCCACAGGAAGGGTAAAAATAATCTGTAAAGAGAGGACTATTGCAGACAGCTCTGCAGTAAATATATAAGCAACAGAAGAAAGACTACCTCCCCGACAGAAGGAGGGGAACACAACACCAAAGCCAACTCCAGCATCCAATTTAGAGCCATCAGTAAAGACAGGGATGGAGTCCGAGTGTTCAGTGAAATGCTCTAAAAAAAGGCTCGGGACGCATATGGCGGTAAATCCCTCTTACTATCTATAGTGGGAGAACACACGGATACACCAGGGAACTGCCAGTATCCAACCCTTGGTACTCAATAAGGGCAGATAGGAATGGGAGGGAAAGACAACGGTGTCATGGCAGACGCTACCCGAAACCCAAAAGGTTTAGGGAGACTAGGTCGCTCATCATAATATGCAGGCGAACGGGAATCCCGCAAAATTGACACACAAGGAACTGATTCTGGAAGGCGTTGGACGCGGAACCAGCAACGGAATAGAGAGGACTGGCGTCTCAAATCCAGAGGCAGGACGCCAGCATCCACGAGAAGGCTAGGTATCGGTGAAGACCGGAATGCACCAGTAGCCAAGCGGACCGCGGCGTGATATACTGAGTCCAACACGCGTAGGTGAGCCTCCTTGGCGGAGGAGTATACCTCGCAGCCATATTCCAACTTGGAAAGGATGAGTGTTCTGTGGAGGAGGAGTAGCGTGTCCCTGTCTGCACCCTAAGAGGTATGAGCTAAAACACGAAGGAGGGACAGGGCTTTCTGACAAGCCGCCTTAACGTAACGTAAATGAGGCACCCAGGTTAGGCGGCTATCAAATAAAAGACCGAGGTAACGAGTCGTCTCTACACAGGACAGTCGCCTATTACCAAGATATAAGTCAGGGTCCGGATGAACGCCTCGAAGACGACAGAAATGCATAGCTACTGTCTTTGAGGACGAAAATCGAAAGCCGCGCGTATTTCCCCAATTGGCGACTATTAATAGTCTATTGCAGTTTTCGTTCAATCAACGACATCCTTGCCGCAGAAAACGAAATGGATAAATCGTCTACATATAAGGAGCTATGAACTCCATCAGGCAGGAGACCAACGACTCCATTAATAGCCACAGCAAATAGCGCAACACTGAGAACACTTCCCTGTGGTACACCATCCTCAAGTGGACAAACCTCGGAAAGAGTACTCCCCACTCTAACCCGTAAAAGACGATGAGATAAAAACTCCTGAATAAAAACAGGGAGACGGCCACGAAGACCAAACTCAAACAGGTTAAGTAAAATTCCATGACACCAAGCGGTGTCATAGGCCTTCTCCAGATCAAAAAACACGGTCACCTGGTGGTGATTATTGGCAAACGCCTCACAAACTGAGGATTCCAAGGATAAAAGAGCATCCGAAGTGGACCGCACCTTTCGGAAACCATATTGCACCGGGGTCAATAAATTCCGGCTCTCCAAGTACCACATAAGCCTGACATTCACCATCTTCTCCATCACTTTACAAATGCAGGATGTTAAAGAAATAGGACGATAGTTAGTTGCTTGGAGATGATCTTTCCCAGGCTTCAGAATGGGGAGAATTACAGCCACACTCCACAGAGATGGAAAATCACCGGTACGCCAAATGAAATTGTAAAGATCCAATAAAAATGTAAAACCACAGTCAGACATGTGGCGTAAGAAAGCATAAGGGATGTCGTCTGGACCTGGCGAGGAATCATGACACTGGGATAAAGCCGTCTTCAACTCGGAGAGAGAAAATGGGATATTATAAGATTCCCCTCCGGTGGAAGCGAAGTTAACGCCGAGTGATTCCAAATCCCGGCGATGACGTGCCCCTGGTGCAGTAGGATCTTTCCTAGAGACACTGGCAAAGTGCTTGGCGAATAGGTCAGCAACAGTCTTAGGGTCCGCCACCGTTTCCCCTGCATGCGATAACACTGGAGGGGGAGGGGGGGAAAACTTCCCAGAGATCTTACGAACTTTGTTAATGACTTCTGTGAGTGTAGTTCTGGTAGTGAAGGAAGAGAGATAAGTCTTCCGAGAAATTCGTTGAGCCTCCTTGAAAGTGGGTCGTGCTCGAGCACGCGCTCGCCGAAAAGCATCCAAACACTGGGGGTCCCCACGGTGACGACGAAGTCGAGATAATGCAGCACGCTTTTCTTGCACAGCAGTAGTGCAAGCAGCGTTCCACCAGGGAACAGGACGTTTAGGGAACTGGCCAGACGTCCTGGGGACGGGTTGGGTTGAAGGGCTGCACAATGTAGGGCATCAGTGAAATAGGATGCAGCCTCGTCAGAAGTTCCAAAGTCAGTCAACGGACGAAGAGAGGAGCTAAGTTCCTAAAATCGCTGCCAGTCTGCTTTATCTAGACGCCAGCGAGAAAGGCGTGACTGTGGTACAGAATCAATGCGTTCCAATAAAATTGGAAAGTGGTCACTGCCATACAAGTCCGGTAAGACCCGCCAACGAAAATCAGGAAGAGAATTAGAAGTGCAAAGTGAAAGATCTATAGAGGTAAAAGTACCAGTCTGGCTATGAAAATGTGTCACCTCCCCAGAGTTTAAAATTTGTAATCCCTGATCCTCAATAAAAGAAGCAACTAAAAGCCCGCGTGGGTTGGTAGTGTAGCAGTCACCGCTCGAATCGCGTGTTCCTTCCCCTCAGTGACACAAGAAAATGGGGTGCTGCAAAGAGAGACTAAGATTCTCAGTGTTTTCATGTAATGTCCATCGTCACTGTGTCTGTCAGTCTGTCTTGTCGCGTCTTCATCGTTAACTTTCCTTGTATTCGTTTACCTTTGACTGTCCGTCCACGTTCTCTTGTTGTCCACCGTTACACATTGTTATACACATACACCAACACTTAAATGTTAACCTACACAAACAACATTCACACAAACGCATACCCACACAAACACCTTTTTTTTGTGTTGTGTTTGTCTCAATGACTTGTTGTATTTTTGTGCAATAAAGCAACCCTAACGGATACTGACTTTCTCTATCCGTGAACCGATTAGCACTTAGAACACTCGCTACCACCAACAATTGGTGACCCCGGAGTGTTGCTATGGTTCAAGGTGGCTTATAGCCGGTGCCGTTTTAAGGGCACTCTCCCAGAGTGGAGGACCTGGGCAGGGTAACTTGTCCATCTGTCCGCCCTCTCCTGGGCAAAAATCCTCACCTCCATTCGGGGTTCGTGGGGCTGAGCACTCAGGTCGGGAGAAACATTACGCAACAGGCGTAGTTGCCACCTTCAGGGTTTTCCCCCGCCCTCCCCTAGGCGCCTTCTGCGCCTTCCCCAGGCACCCTCTGTGCCTTCCCCAGGCACCCTCTATGCCTTCCCCAGGCACCCTCTGTGCGCCTCTTCCAGGCACCCTCTGTGCGCCTCTTCCAGGCACCCTCTGTGCGCCTCTTCCAGGCACCCTCTGTGCGCCTCTTCCAGGCACCCTTTGAGCGCCTCTTCCAGGCACCCTCTGTGCGCCTCTTCTAGGCTCCCTCTGTGCGCCTCCTCCAGGCATCTTCAGCGCCCTTCAGGCATCTTTTGTGCCCCATGGTGCGTCTCCCGGCGCTCACCCACCCACCCCCACCCTTCCTCCTCCCTGCTTTTCTGCTGGTCCGGCGACTGAGACACGCACATCGTGTGACACACTACACAGACTCAGTGAACACTCAAACACAGTGCGACATATTACTGAGACACACAGTGTCACACACTCAGTGTACACGCCACACACACTCATTGTACACGCCATACAGACAGTGTATACGCCACCACACACCGCAGACTCAGTGTACACGCAAACACAGTGTGACACCCCACTGGGATTACTAGCTGCCCCCTGGATTAACCACCGCCTCCTGGATCTACCACCGCCCTCTTGGATTATCCTACACTTGTGGATCTATGTGTACAGTGCAGTGTGTCCAGCAACAGTTCAGTGCAGCAAGTCCCCAGCAACAGTTAGTGTCACAGTGTTCCCACTAAGTGTACAGTGTTGTTTTACAGTGCTTTCTTGGACACTGGTTCACTCCCCGGGCCACTGAGGTCCCTAGCACGCGCCAGTGCCTATACTACACGCAGTTCGTTCTACTCTCACGGATTGCCGTGGCTCCTGGCCCGTTGTACGCCAGCGCCCTTGCCAACACCGTTCAACTTCACCATGTCTGACGACGACAACTCTTCCGCTGCGGCGGCGGTGTCCTTCAAAGCGCCGCCCTTCTGCTCACAGGACCCGTCCATATGGTTCTCGATTTTGGAGTGCGGATTCAAGACCGCTAAAATTACTAACAGCCTTACTCAGTACACTCACGCTGTTAGCCTCCTGCCCGCCGACGTCCTTCCACAAGTCTCTGACGTCATCGCCTCAGCCTACAACTCTGATCATGCCTATGAAGACCTGAAGACTGCCCTACTCCAACGCCTTCAGTCTTCTGTCGCCACCCGCCTCCGTGAACTCCTCTCCAAAGAAGAGTTGGGTAATGAGAAACCGACGGACCTCCTACGCCGCATGAAGCAGCTGCTCGGCGAAAAGTACCAGTCTTTCGACCCAGACTTGTTCAAACAGCTGTTTTACCAACGTCTGCCCCCTGCTGTCCAGCGCAGCCTCTTCAGCGTTAAGGACGACCTGAAGCCCGACGCCATTGCCAAGTTAGCAGACGAATTCATGGCAACTCTACCTGGACCGCTAACTTCCTCAGTGTCTTCCGTCGTCTCCGAAAGGACCACTCAATTTGACGAACTCGTCAAGCAAGTCTCCCTGCTCGCGACGAAAGTCACCTCTCTTGAGGAGCGGCTCGATCGCCGCCGCTCTCGCTCCCCCACTCCTGACCGACGTCGGCGCCGCTCCCGTTCGAAAAGCCCAGGACTCTGCTGGTACCACAAAAACTTCGGCGAGAAAGCTACGAGGTGTACCACCCCGTGCACTTACAAGGCGTCAAACTCCAAGGACGAGCACTATTGCAGCATAGCGCTCGTCATCAACCCTCAGCGCTGCTCCACCTTCATGATTGCCGTTCCAACACAAAGTTCCTGATTGACACCGGCGCTGATGTCAGTATAATCCCAGCAACCGCCAGTCAGCGAACTCTACCTCCACTCTTGCACCTGTACGCCGCCAACGGTACCAAAATACCTGTCTACTCGCGACACACCATGCAAGTGGACCTTTACCTACGACGTTGCTTCGAATGGACCTTCTACGTCGGGAACGTCTCGCAGGCAATCCTCGGAGCTGACTTCCTAAGGCACTTCAACCTCTTAGTCGACGTCAAAGGACGGAGGTTGGTTGACCCGCTCACTTCCATCTTCTCCAATGCTCAACCAGCACCAGGTGACAGCTCGCAACTTGCCGTCGTTCACAAGGACCACCAGTTCGCCGCCCTGCTCAAGTCCTTTCCCACGCTGACACAGCCCTATTCAGCCAGCCTGCCCGTCAAGCACCACGTTACGCATCACATAGAGACTACAGGACCTCCAGTACACGCCAAGGCCCGTCGCTTAGCTCCTGAACGCTACCGTCAAGCCAAGGCCGAGTTCGAGTCTCTGTTGCGTCAAGGTATTGTACGGCCCAGTAGCAGCAACTGGTCATCAGCCCTCCACGTCGTCCCCAAGAAGAACGGCGACATACGTCCCTGTGGAGACTACGAGCCCTTAACTCGCGCACTAAGATGGACAGATACCCGGTGCCAAACATCCAGGAATTATCGTCTCAACTTGCTGGTTCCACCATCTTTTCACGTGTGGACCTCGTCAAGGCCTCGTCCAGTCCATCCTGACGACATACCGAAGACTGCCGTCATCACGCCCTTCGGTCTCTTTGAATACGTCAGGATGCCGTTTGGACTCATGAATGCGGCCCAGACCTTTCAACGCTTCATCGACGAAGTTCTCCGCGGCTTACCCTTCTGCTTCGCCTACATAGACGATCTACTCATCGCTAGCCCGGATGAAGCCTCTCACAAACAGCACCTTCACCAAGTCCTCACCCGCTTGCAAGACTACGGAGTACAGATCAACGTGGACAAGTCTGAGTTCGGTGTTACTTCCCTCACCTTCCTTGGCCACACTGTTACTCCAGAGGGCATCGCTCCACTCAACTCAAGGACTGAAGCCATCCAGCAGTTCCCGAAGCCGTCCACCCAGCGCCAACTCAAGGAATTCCTGGGTATGGTTAACTTCTACAACCGCTTCGTCCCACACTGCTCTCTCATGCTCTAGACCCTCTACGCCATGGTGAAGCCCTGCAAGCGTGGCCAGTCTGTTACTCTCGCCTGGACCCGAACGCTGACGCCGCCTTTCTCGCTGCTAAGAAGGCTCTCAGCGACACAGTCATGTTGTCCTTCCCTGCCCATGACGCGGAGATCTCGATTGCAACAGACGCCTCCGACACTGGGACTGGTGCTGTCCTTCAACAGTTCGTCGACAACGCCTGGAAGCCGATCGCCTTCTTCTCCCGTAAGCTCTCCAAGTCTGAAGCCAAGTACAGCGCTTACGACCGGGAACTTCTCGCCATCTTCAAGGCTGTCAAACGTTTCCGCTACTTCATTGAAGGCCGGCGTTTCCACGTGTTCACCGACCACAAGCCCTCACTACAACTTTCCTGAGGAACAAAGACTCTTATACACCACGTCAACTCCGCCATGGACTACATCTCGCAGTTCACCACTGACATCCGGTATATCAAAGGTGCAGACAACGCTCCAGCTGACGCCCTCTCCCGCAACATTACCGCTGTGACGTCCTCTTCACTTGATTACGCCGCCATAGCCGCCGATCAGTCCGGCGACGCAGAGCTGGAGAGGCTTCTGAACAACCCGGCGCTTAAAGTGAAGAAAATCACACTCCCAGGCACCAAGGTCACTCTACGCTGACGTCTCTACGGCCACCATCCGTCCCTACCTGCCACAGCGACACCGCTACCAGGCCTTCCGTCAGCTTCACGACCTCTCTCATCCTGGCATTCGAGCCTCGCAGCGCTTGATGACGTCCCGCTTCATTTGGGAGGGAATTAACAAAGACGTCAGACTATGGACCAAAACCTGCACTGACTGCCAAGCCTCCAAGGTGACGCGACCACCCCACTCTCCACCCGGCACCTTCACGCCCGTCACGGAGAGGTTCGACCATGTCCACATCGACCTTGTTGGTCCCCTGCCGCCCTCCGCAGGCCACCGCTACATCCTCACCTGCGTGGATCGTTTCACACGCTGGCCCGAGGCCGCCCCCATCGCTGACATCACTACGGACGCCGTCGCCCACGCCTTCATTGCTACTTGGGTCTCCAGGTTCGGCGTCCCTCTCAGCCTCACCTCAGACCGCGGCGGCCAGTTCGAGGCTAACGTGATTAACAAAGTCATGACCCTCCTTGGCATCCGCCGCTACAGAACGTCAAGTTACCACCCGCAGGCTAACGGCATGGTCGAGCGCTTCCATCGGCAGCTGAAATCCTCCCTCATGGCATCCACCCAACGCGACAACTGGTCCCTGGCTCTTCCCTTGGTCCTCCTCGGCATCAGGTCCTCCCTGAAGGAAGACCTGCACCACTCCTCGGCTGAACTAGTGTACGGCACCAACCTCCGGCTCCCAGGCGAACTTCTGGCGCCCACACCTGACACCGCCCCCTGCGGCGTCCAGGACTTCGCCGCCCGCCTCAAAGGTGCCATGAGGAGCCTCCAGCCGGTGCAGCCTCGCTCTTCCCCGAAGAAGACCTTCGTCAACCAGGACCTCGACACCTGCACCCACGTCTTCGTGCGCGTGGATGCCGTTCAGGCGTCTTGCAGCAGCCCTACCAAGGACCCTACCGCGTCCTGAGACGGACCAGAAAGACTGTCACGATAGACAGACTGGGTTCTCAGGACGCGGTCTCCGTAGACAGGGTCAAGCCGGCTTACCTACTGGCCCCAGACCAGGCGCCCCATCTCTCCGTCGCCGAAACAACACCATCTGCACCACTCCGCACCAGGAAGATATCGTTCCTTCTATGAAGTCACTGGGGGGGAATATCTGTAGCAGTCACCGCTCGAATCGCGTGTTCCTTCCCCTCAGTGACACAAGAAAATGGGGTGCTGCAAAGAGAGACTAAGATTCTCAGTGTTTTCATGTAATGTCCATCGTCACTGTGTCTGTCAGTCTGTCTTGTCGCGTCTTCATCGTTAACTTTCCTTGTATTCGTTTACCTTTGACTGTCCGTCCACGTTCTCTTGTTGTCCACCGTTACACATTGTTATACACATACACCAACACTTAAATGTTAACCTACACAACAACATTCACAACGCATACCCACACAAACACCTTTTTTTTGTGTTGTGTTTGTCTCAATGACTTGTTGTATTTTTGTGCAATAAAGCAACCCTAACGGATACTGACTTTCTCTATCCGTGAACCGATTAGCACTTAGAACACTCGCTACCACCAACAGTAGCACCATCATCCCACAACGGATGGCGACCGTTAAAATCCCCTAATAAAAGTAAAGGCGAGGAAAGTTCCTGCACCAGGTCGTCAAGATCGTGTCTGTCAACAGGAACACCAGGAGGGAGATAAAGGCTACATAATGTATAAAATTTGCCCAAATAAACCTTAACAGCAACAGACTGCAACGTTGAGTGAAGCTGTAATGGGACATAAGGGATATCACAGCGAACGAATATGGCGGTGCCACCATGGTGGCCCTGTCCAGGATTAGGGGTACTGTAAACGGCACGATACCCAGGAGGACTAGAGTGAGTGTAGTCTCCGAGCATTGTCTCCTGTAAACAAAGACAAGCAGGAGAAAACCGAGATATCAATGCTCGAAGTTCCTCCCACGAGGCTCGTAGGCCTCTACAATTCCACTGGAGGAGTCGGAAGATGTCTATTTTCGAGTGCGCTCCAGGCGAGCCCCTGAAAGAGACTGCCTTTTACCCACCTGATTCGGTACGGTAATACGGCGATAAGAGGAGACTGGGACCCGATAGGGGCCGGGTCGAGGGACCTCGAGCTCTCTCCCAACAAAGGAACCTGCGCCCGCTCCGGACGCCGCACTACTAGAGCCAGACCGCACACCACTCCCCGAAGCTACATGCTCGCGGGGAGGATTCCCAACACTATCTTCAAGGAATTCCTCAGTTTCCATATCCTGATCAGGAAAACCACTAGAAGCAACAGGAACTGGAACAGAGGGGGTCGCAGCAGGTTCAATATGAGCCTCCGCATCTTCCTCCATATACCTTTCATGGGAGACCCCAGAATCATGTATACCTACAGTAATCTTAGTTGGCGGAACAGATTCAATTGAATCTGTAGAACCGCGATGTCGCTTCTTTATACCTCTGGCGGACTTCGGCGAAGCAATGTGAGGTGCATGTACAGTCACAGACAGAAGTGAAGACACAGATTTCAGAACAATTCAGTCAGTTGGCAAAAACTGGCAACTAATATGTAGGTACCGTTAGTATGAGTACTGGTAATACCGGTCCAGAGAACTCCAGTACCAGTAGTACCTGTACAATATATGCTGTCAGTATGTATAATAGATAGGAAAAGTTGTCACCAGAACTTTGCTAATATCTGCTGTTAGTGTTATTAGATAATGAGTCTTTTCATAATGCCTATATGCTGATTTTCTATGTAGAAAGTAAGTACTCAGAGAGAATGGGGTGGCACACTCTGGTAATGGTACCGGTACTAATGGTACCAGCGATGATGTTGCACGCAGCATGGGTACATGCTTTATCATTTTTTAATTTCATATATTTATTTATTTATTTATATATTTACACACACACACACACACACACACACACACACATACACACACACACACGAGCTACTAGGCTATTGATATAATCCTTGTAAGATGTGTGTAGCCTAGCATTGTAAGGTGTTCCCTACATAGTAGCATCATTTTCCATGGCGCCCGCCACGTCATTATTAATATATATATATATATATATATATATATATATATATATATATATATATATATATATATATATATATATATATATATATATATATATTAAAATATAAGGCTAACAATAACTTTTATAAGAACATGTGTGTAGCCTATTTATCCCAAGGAGTTCTCCCTACACTGAACGATAAAGTTTCACAAATCTTCGTCCATTGTTCTTCCACAATCAAATAGTATCATTTTATCATAAGAGTTAAAATCATGTACAAGTATTAACGTTGATTATTGATTTTATGTTACGGTTTGATTAAAAGAGTTGGACATTATAGTAATATAAATAGCGGAAAGATCAGCCATTGGTAGTTGCCAGAAAGTAAAGTCAAATTAATGACATGATAATTGTTTTAGCATTAAAAGGATATTTTCACCCCCAACAAAGTACTGTTACCTTCTTTTATTTATAAGCAAGTGTTTTTATCAGGTATTTTACAAATTTATTGCTTGTGAATCAAATTAAAAAGGAAAACTCTTTAGTGCTTGTGAACGAAAGTTACTGAAATCTGTGTCCTCACTTCTGTCCGCGACAGTACATCAACATGCATCACCTGGGACGAGGCTGGAGAAGCCCCATCAGAACCTGGAGGTGACTCGACAGAATCACAGGACAAAAGGGAGAATCTATTATGGTACGTAGTAACAGTAGCTTCAAAGGGCCGGGAGGAAACCGTAGAGGACACCTGAGCAGCGGGCTGGGCAGAAGAGCGAGTGCCTAGCGATGAGGTGTACGTCTTTGCTCCAGTACCGGCCTTCTGGCGGTAGAGGAGTTCACGGCGCGCACTACCAAGGCTGATAAACTGAATATTTGCAAGTTGCAAAATATCCTGTTCCAGGCGATATCGTGGGCACTGTCTGGAAGACAACTGGTGAGCATCTTGGCAATAGAAGCAATAAGCATCTGACTCACATTCCGCCGTGGAGTGTGAGCCTAATGCAGAACAATTACCACACCATGACGCATGACCAGCCGATTGATGCAGTGGGGCCACACTGAACCGCCCGTCTTACCCCAACCCTCCCACCAAAGGAGCGTGTTGCCCACCGAGGGGAACTACACCCTGCCCCGCTGTGGACTCAACCCCCAGATGAGAGGGTACGGGGAGTATACGGGACGCCACGCACGGCAAACACGTGGGGAGACAGTAGCCCTGCCCTGGGTGGTAAAAGGGCAGGGCGGGCGAAGGCAACATCACCAGTAGGCCTCCTCTACCGGTGATGAGGGGGGAGCACTTGGTCCACGAGGCCAACGGACATCGAGCCCTATCGAGGTGGGCAAGCCACCACGGTAGGTGGTGCCGCCGACCTCGCTTCAAGCCCCGTCACCACCACAAGGTGACTCTCCTTCGAGAGAGAGAGAGAGAGAGAGAGATACTGTCCAGAAGACCACCTATCCTAGATTCTAGGATTAAGGATGAGCTCCGGGAGGGCAGCATGAGCCAATGCAAGATGGCGCCACTATAAACATTCGCCTGCACCAGAATGGGCTGGGCAGACGATCAGGCCCCACCGGGAAGAAGCCTTGGGCCGACCATCAGGCCCCACCGGGAAGAAGCCTACCGGCGCAATAGGCCGCGACGTAAAAAAAAAAAAAAAAAAAACGTACAATACCCATCCACGCCAACACACACACACACACACACACAGTACGTAAATTGACGGTTTTGATCTCTGAAAAACCTATTTTTGGAAACCCGGAATGACTAGTGCACGATAGCTTTAATATGAGAGGAATACTCGCTCTCGCGATAGAGCCTAGAGAAAAACGGCAAATATCCGAACTTCTAGACTATAACGAGTCTAGGCTGCACTAGAAAAAACAAATAATAACGTGAAAGAGTCGAGAGAAGTAATCGAGCAGGGTGCTGGCAGCGCCACCTGGACACAGGCAGAGATAGGTGCCGCACGCTCCATTCTTTCAAGGTGCCTCGACGGAGGCTGGAGGAACCTTCTGTGGGGAAGGAGGAGGAAATAAGGAATATGCACTAGTCATTCCGGGTTCCCCAAAATAGTTTTTTCAGAGATCAAAACTGTCATTTTGGGAACCGTCCATGACTAGTGCACGATAGCTAACTCCCACTTGGAGCAGGGAGAAGGCGACTCCATCGAAGTGCCACAAACTACTACTTCTGCGTCCCAAGTCGGCATGCGTAGAGACGGTCTGAGTCACCCGAACTTAGTATGGTGCAACACTTTCCATTTTAGGCTGGTGCCTGGAGGAGGGGACAAATAATATAAGTCCCAAATGTTCCATTGTTCGGTAAAACCGTCTGGACCGCCCTCCGTTCTCCGAATACCTCTGACGAGGAACTTCGGAAGCCTGGCCCATGTCTTGCAGGCAAAGAGATCGATATGCGGCGTCCCCCACCTAATGCATAGTTTCTCGAAATACTCCCATTTTAAGGTCCGTACCACTGAGGACCTCTTGCAGCGGGGAAGAGCATCTGCCCACTCGTTGTTTTCCCCTGGGACCTGTCGGGTTGACAGTGAAATGCGACGTAATGCCGCCAGGGCAGATATATGTTCCGACATTGATAGCAGGTTTTCCTGAACAGGAGGTGCCATGCTTGGCGCGGCCTTGGACCGCTGTCATGTTATAGCTGTCGAAGCAGATAGTCTTGCCTTTCAGGTTGGGGTACTCCTAAAGAAAGAAGGGAGAAACCCGGAATCGAAGAAGCCCAACAGGGATTCCCATTGTCTGCGAGACATGGTGAGGAATTGAAGCACTAGAGAGTTTGAAGCCAAGTTTTATAACCTCAGATAGACTTACCGTGCCCAACCTCGAGTCCCAGTGGAAACCTGGTAAACAGAAAGTTACCTCTCCAACCTGGAAAGCGAGGAATAACGGAACGAGGGTGGCTGGGACTGTGCCAATAAGTGTCCTGCGGATTAATTGCTGCCAGCCAGTAATGTTGTCGGAGCCGCAACCTCACTTGTTGGAACGATGGCAGACGAAATTTGAGGGTTTAGATGTATGACTTCGATTAGTTTAGGTCTTTCTTTGGCACAGTGACAACTCGGGAGAGAAAACTTTCCCAACCGTTCTCTTTACGCCCCTTTGTAAGGAAAACGCTCAAGGGAACCTTCGTAAACTCAGGAGGAAACTCGCCTCGTGATCAGAGGTTCAAGGCCAGGTCAGTCCTTGTCTGACGACCGCGGGTGCCCATCCTTTCCCTGGCCATGCGTCCTGCCTGGGAACGGAGAGTCACTGAGTTGTCTCCTCCATTCTGGCTTTCCCCCTGTGGAAGTGCTCTTGCATGGAATCCTGCTTCCTGCGAGAGACGCAAACGGAGGCTGTTGACCCCCTCCCCTACGATAGGCGGATTGTTAGCACGTCTTATTGTGGCTTGGCTGACCGCTGCTGGAGAGGAGCTGATGCTTGGGGTACCACTGTCTGGATTGGTGGTGTATCAGCTGCCAGGCATCTTTCCGCAGGGTCCTGAAAGTGGGGAAAAGGTTTGGAGCTGTAGCGAAACGCCTAACGGCGTAAGTTGAGGTGCTCCCCCACTCAGTCGACCAGAGCTAAGCATGTCAGCAGAAGAAGGGAGAGGCCAAATCCTTTCTCTGTAATCGCCAGAGCCTCAGAAAGGGTACCGAACGACAAGTGAGACAAAGAGGAACATGAGAGGTAGAGGGCTCCGACACTCCCGTCGCCTTTAAAGTGGGGCTTCGATAGGTATGGACTCCTAGAGCGGCGTCGGCGGACGCTCTGCGTCCAAGTCCTCCTTGCTAGGATCTGAAGAAGGGCTGTAAAGGGCCGACACAGAGTTGTGTCTCCTGACGGCCAAAAAACTTTAGAAAAGAACTGGAATATGTCCGCAAGTTGAAATAATTAAGGTTGAAGGCCTCTGTTACTAGCCGCCAGCTCGGCCTTAAATCAAACATTTAAGGAAAGACCACCTCTGGACCATAGGGTCTGTGTGGTCTTAATATCTATGTATATGAAAGTTCCTGGTCCAACGAATTCTGTTTCGTAGACTGCCGCAAATGTACATTGCTGGCCACAAATATATGTTGGCCTCCGGAAATATCCGTAGACGGCCGCAAATGGACTACGCTATTGAAAAACAAAAATGATAGCAGCCGCAAATAATGGTGAGCCGCTGCAAAAATACGTAGCTGGCCGCAAAAACACGTAGGCGTCAACAAATATACGAAGCTGTCCACACAGATGCTTAGGTGACCGCAAATATGCAAAGACGACAGCAAAAATACATAACTGGTCGCCCATAAACGTAGGCGACAGCAAATATGCGTAGCTGGCCGCACATAACTTAGGCGACAGCAAAGATGCGTAGCTGGCCGCCCATAACTTAGGCGACAGCAAAGATGCGTAGCTGGCCGCACATAACTTAGGCGACAGCAAAGATGCGTTGCTGGCCGCACATAACTTAGGCGACAGCAAAGATGCGTAGCTGGCCGCACATAACTTAGGCGACAGCAAAGATGCGTTGCTGGCCGCACATAACTTAGGCGACAGCAAAGATGCGTAGCTGGCCGCACATAACTTAGGCAACAGCAAAGATGCGTAGCTGGCCGCACATAACTTAGGCGACAGCAAAGATGCGTAGCTGGCCGCACATAACTAGGCGACAGCAAAGATGCATAGCTGGCCGCACATAACTAGGCGACAGCAAAGATGCGAAGCTGGCCGCCCATAACTTAGGCGACAGCAAAGATGCGAAGCTGGCCGCCCATAACTTAGGCGACAGCAAAGATGCGTAGCTGGCCGCACATAACTAGGTGACAGCAAAGCTGCGTAGTTGGTCGCACATAACTCAGGCGACAGCAAAGAAGCGTAGCTGGTTGCACATAACTAGGTGACAGCAAAGCTGCGTAGTTGGTCGCACATAACTCAGGCGACAGCAAAGATGCGTAGCTGGTCGCACATAACTAGGTGACAGCAAAGATGCGTAGCTGGCCGCACATAACTCAGGCGACAGCAAAGATGCGTAGCTGGCTGCACATAACTCAGGCGACAGCAAAGATGCGTAGCTGGCCGCACATACCTCAGGCGACAGCAAAGATGCGTAGCTGGCCGCACATAACTCAGGCGACAGCAAAGATGCGTAGCTGGCCGCACATAGCTCAGGCGACAGCAAAGATGCGTAGCTGGCCGCACATAACTCAGGCGACAGCAAAGATGCGTAGCTGGCCGCACATAACTTAGGCGACAGCAAAGATGCGTAGCTGGCCGCACATAACTTAGGCGACAGCAAAGATGCGTAGCTGGCCGCACATAACTTAGGCGACAGCAAAGATGCGTAGCTGGCCGCACATAACGTAGGCGACATCAAATATACGTACCTGGCCGTACATAAGCGGAGGCGATTAAACGTAGCTGGCAGCACATATACGTATAATTATATGAGCAGCTGCAGAGATGCGTAAGCCGGAAAGATTCGTAGGCGACAGCAAATAAACGTAACTGGCCGCACCTACACTTATAAATATTGGCGGCCCCAAGACTACGTACCTACCTACCGCTGTGCCATATCCTCCAGGACGTCGGCAACCATGGACTTCCACTCTCCTCTGTTTCTTGTAGCTCTGATGAACTGCCACGTGTCATCTCTCTCCGCACCAACTCCACCAGTCCATCCATATATTTTATTCTTGGTCTTCCTCTACCTCTTCTTCCTTCCACCATTCCAGTCATAATCAAATTATCCAGTCCTTCTCTCCTCATTACATGGCCGAAAGACTTCAGCTGTCTTCCTCTCACTGCTTCCACCAACTGTCTTCTCTCTCCCACCATTTGTAGAACGTCTGGATTTGTCCTTCTGGCTGTCCATGGTATTTTCATCGTTCTCCTCCATAACCACATTTCCATCGCTTCCAGTCTCTTCACCATTGTTGTTGATATATTCCAACTCTCCCTACTCCGTATAGCAGGGTTGACCATATGTAGGTTTTAATCAGACTTTTTCTTGTTCTTATCGACAGCTTCCTGTCTGTCAACACACTCTTCATATTACCAAATGCCTCTTTTCTTAATTTCTGTGTCGCATTTCACATCCTCTGTTACCATGCTTCCCAGAGAGTTAAAACTTGCCACCCTTTCCACCAATCGGTCTCCACAGCGCAGCTCCATTTGTGGTCCAGGAAGATCCTTTGCATTTTGTTTTTCGGGCGTTAATTGTCAGTCCTCTGTTTTCGCTTTCCTCTTTTACTGTCAAACATAATTTGCAGCTTCTCATTTGTGTCTGCTATCAAGACTGTGTCATCTGCATATCTCAGGTTGTTAATATTCTGTTCACCAACTCTTATACCTTCACAATCCCTGATGTTCATTATTATTTCTCCATATAGAGAAAACAAATCTGGGGATAATACGCATCCCTGCCTGACTCCTCTTCTTATATTTTGACATTATGTTTCTCCTTCATTTACTCTCATACAAGCTTTTTGTCTCCAGTAAAGATTATTTTTCAGTCTGTATTCCTTTCCAGCCACTCCTATGCTCCTCAATATATCCATTAGGTCCACATGTCTAACTTTGTCAAAAGCTTTCTCATAGTCGATACAGATTTCTTTGCTTCTCTATTACTCTTTCAGCCAACGTTCTCAACATAAATATTGCATCGCTTGTTCCTCTTCCTTCAACAAATCTGCACTGTTCCTCTGATACTTCCCGACGTATTTTCTCTCTTAATCGTTTCAGTATCACCTTCAATATGATTTTTGTGATTTGGCTCATAATGCTGATCGTCCGGTGTTTCTCACAATCAAGTGTTCCACTCATTTTTGGAATTGCTATGAACGCAGATTTGCACTATGTAGGCCACCGCAAATATACGTAGCTAGCTAAGTGTCTGATGGTAAAGCTTGAGTCGAGGCACGTCTCGAACACGGCAGCTAGCCACGCCCACGGTCCGAGTACGGGTATGATACGGGGAGCGGGATCACCAACCCCGCCACCTCCAAGGGCGAAAGTGAGTCAAGCAGCCTTGACACTCGTCACAACACAGTCGTTCAACACACCCGTAACACGGGGAGAGAGGGCACCGGTCTCCAGGGACGTAAGCGAACAAAATGGACGCTAACCACTCGTCACAAACACGGCCGTCCCTGGCACCCGTAACACGGGGAAAGATAAGTCTGGTCCGGAAAGGGATCGTAGATCCGTGCCTCCAGGGATAAGAGACGAACCAGAAGGACGCAAGTCATTCGTCACGAAAGCAGTTGCTCCTCCCGCCTGTGACATGGGTAGGGAGGACGCCGGTCCGTGAGGGGGTCGTGCACCCGCGCCTCCGGAGACGAAAGCAAACCAAATGGACGCAGGTCAAGCGAACCATATGGACGCAGGTCAAGCGAACCATATGGACGCAGGTCAAGCGAACCAAATGGACGCAGGTCAAGCGAACCAAATGGACGCAGGTCAAGCGAACCAAATGGACGCAGGTCAAGCGAACCATATGGACGCAGGTCATTCGTCACAAACGAATGGAGTATGCATCTCACGTGTGGGGGGGCTCCACTCACACAGCTCTTCTGGACAGAGTGGAGTCTCAGGCTCTTCGTCTCATCAGCTCTCCTTCTCCTACTGATAGTCTTCTACCTCTTAAATTCCGCCGCCATGCTGCCTCTCTATCTTCAGTCGATATTTTCACGCTGACTGCTCTTCTGAACTTGCTAACTGCATGCCTCCCCCCCTCCCGCGGCCCCGCTGCACACGACTTTCTACTCATGCTCATCCCTGTACTGTCCAAACCCCTTATGCAAGAGTTAACCAGCATCTTCACTCTTTCATCCCTCACGCTGGTAAACTCTGGAACAATCTTCCTTCATCTGTATTTCCTCCTGCCTACGACTTGAACTCTTTCAAGAGGAGGGTATCGGGACACCTCTCCTCCCGAAATTGACCTCAGTTTTGGCCACCTCTTTTGATTCTTTTTTTTAGGAGCAGCGAGTAGCGGGCTTTTTTTTATTATGGTTTCCTTTTTTTGTGCCTTGAGCTGTCTCCTTTGTATAAGAAAAACACACGGCCGCTCCTCTCACCGTAACAAGGAGAGAGAACGCCGGTCCGGGAGGGGATATAGATCCGCACCTACAAGGACGAAAGCGAACCAAATGGACGCAGGCCATTCGTCACAATCACGGCCGCTCTTCTCGTCCGTAACACGGAGATAGAACGCCGGTCCGGGAGGGGATTGAGATCCGCACCTCCAGGGACACTTGAAACACTTGAAACACTATTATGCTTACAAAATGTTTTTTTTTTTTTTAACATAGATAAAATTAATTTAGTAATTTTTAAGCAGCCCATTTAAAGCAGATCTTGCTTTTTGGGCAGCATGTTTATTTTTTTTTGTGTTCAGTCGCCAATATATACATATGTAAAAAAAAAAAAAATTCATTACATAATACATATTTACCCCTCATAGAACATAATAATCTACTTATATACATTAGAAACAGGTAGCTTTATCAATATTGAGCAAGAATATACTGTTTATAATGTTTCTTAAATGTATGCAATGTTGGTAATACTTCAACGTGATTTGGCACAGAATTCCAAATTTTAGGACCAGAATAAGCTAGAGAGTGTTGGAAGACTGACAGGTTATGTTGTGGAGCACGGAGATATTCACGGGTGCGGGTGGGACAATTGTGTTGTGGTAGTAAGACTGAGACTGTCATAATTCTTGTGTTGATTTATATATATATATATATATATATATATATATATATATATATATATATATATATATATATATATATATATATATATATTTATATATATATATATACCAATTTGTAATCTATTAATATCAAAAAGTTTTAGGATGTTCATTTTTTTACATAAAGGTTGTGTGTAATCAAAATAACCATGGTTTGAAATAATTATAATTACTTTCTTTTGCAAACGAAATATGGGAAGTAAATGTGTTGGATAAGTGTTACACCAAATTGGTGTACAATACTGAAAATGTGGTAATACATGGGCATTGTACACACACTCAAAAAACTATCGTTACAGCGGGGTCCGACGAATTTCACACTGAGCAACCCAGTAATCTCGGCAGGGTTGGTAAGAGTGCAATCACCCCCACCACCTCAGCTCTGCCGGGGGGAGCAGGACAGGACCCCCGTAAGGGAGGGATAGAGAGGAAGGGAGACACTGAGATACCGGATATCACCATAATATTATCGGAGTGATTTGAGTGCCACTTTTTCTTTCTTTTTTTTACGTCGCTGCCTATTGCGCCGGTAGGCATCTTCCCGGTGGGGCCTGATGGTCGGCCCAAGGCTTCTTCCAGGTGGGGCCTGATGGTCGGCCCAAGGCTTCTTCCAGGTGGGGCCTGATGGTCGGCCCAGCCCGTTCTGGCGCAGGCGAGTGTTTATAGTGGCGCCATCTTGCATTGGCTCATGCTGCCCCCGGAACTCGTTCTTGATTCGCTTGGACGGCTTCCTCTAGAGTCCGGGTTGATGGGTGGTCTTCAGGACAGCATGTGGGTAGTTTTAAGCCACTCGGCGGTGACTGAAAAATCCGAGGTGGTAGCGTGGGGATTCGAACCCGCGTCGTCCATCACGCGGTGAGTGTGGGCCCAGTACGCTACCAGTTGAGCCACCGCCTACCCAGAGTTTAGGCTTTATATTCATAAATTATTAAACAATAATGTTCATATGATATACGTAACAGCGGTGGGTAGAAGTATTCCCCCATGTCAAAGACAAAAACAACCAACAACACATGTCAGATATAGTTCAGTTCATAATGTGCCATCCTGGAACTAATGCTTCCACTGAACGTGTTTTTTCTCTCATGAACAAGTTGTGGCCATCTGAAAAAAAAACACTTCAAATTGCAACGCTAAAAGCATTGCTGGAAAGAAAGATAAAGTTTAAACAGAGTTGCATGGACTTCTACAGGTTGTTTCAATCCACTCCTGGTCTACCCTTCTCTCTTGTGCTGCCTCATTGCCTAATAAAAAGTAGGAACTTTGCGCGCTTTTTAAGTTGACGAATAAGGAATTCGGAGCGGGCGTTTTGAGTTGCCGAAATTAGCCGTCTCTGGAGAAGAGTAATTTATTAAATAGCTTGCAAGCAGGAGTTAATTTCTCTAACATGTTGGTATAATGACTCGCCGATGATTATTACCTAGATAATTAATCGTATTGGGTGCATTCCATGATTGTTTCGAGACAAGCGAATACCGTGATTCGAGTAGTGCATGCTTATACTTATGAAACCAATGCCAACGTTATCTTACTTTTGGGTGATAAGTCAAGTTTATAATCCACTATAAATCTATCATAAGGGTTAGTTAAGTTTTACGTAACCTCCTAGGCTCAGTGGAGCCGTATGTGGCGATCAGTCAGTGGGATTCACTCTGATATCCGAATCCTGAGTGACTCATTACCGCAAGGTGTTTATCATAGTTTCCTAAATGGACGAAATTTTAACTCTTCAGTTGTGTGTGAGGTGTTAAAGCATAAATTCATCACCCCAAACACTACAGTATTATAGCTACATAGAACACAGATCAATTAACTTCGACTAAGACTCCACCTGTGTGTTTCATGAAGCGTTACTGTGCCAGCTCAAATTCTACTGCTTCATTTACGAGTCCCGCTCACTTGGTTCAGGCAAGTGAACCCACACCAAACACACGCAGTGATGCCAACATGAGTAGCCTGTTCTCAATGGCTTCGTTCTTGGTGTCAGTTTGTATCGTGCTGAATGTAAGACGATAGTTTTTTGAGTGTGTGTACATTATTTGTTGGACATTAGTTGGCATGAGGTCTGTTATTTGGTAAAGTAATAATATATTCCTTGATAATTTATTACTTAAGGCAGATGTGTGTTTTAAATGACATACTTTCATCAGAGGTAATACCTAACATTTTGTGTTGCTTAGTTTTTTTAATAATATTTTTGTTATACTTTAAGAGGTGGAAGTGGGTCTGTTGATTTGTTGGTAAACAACATGTAATACGTTTTATTTAGGTTAATAGTTAGTCTATTACTACTATGCATTTCAGCGGCAGACAAACGGTGTTTTTTGCAGATATCTCCTAAACTAATCGTTGGATGAATATGATATTTCAGCACACTACCTTGAACATCCGTTCGTAATTTTTGGTTAACATACCATATTGCTATATGTGTTATGTGAGGAGTTTACTGAGTGATATTACGCCTAATCCAGTCATCATATCAAAGGTGTTACACAGAATCGGACGAGTGTGGGGTACTCGTCTAACCCCTCCACCACCACCACCACCACCCTGAAGAACCCCAGACCACTCCTTCTCTACCCCAGTATCACATGACCCTCTTCCCCCCCCCCCCCTACTCACACCATCAGCCTTCCACCTGTGATTTTTTTCCCTATTGTAATTACATACGTATAGGTATAATAGTTACATACGTCAGTATGTACATACATATCATACATTAATAATATTATCTAATACAATTGCTGGTATATGTGGACATGAAAACCAGACTGGGTCAAACGACCGTTAAAGCAATAGCTAATTCCGCTGTTAATGGCCGTATAGCTTGATAATAAGCAACGTATCTAACCCGTATCTCCTCCCTCTATCCGAGGTCTGAGGTGCAACCTCGACAAACCGAGGCTATGACAGGGCCACAGGCTATATATCATTCAGTACCGAGGCGCACCCATTAGCAGTAATGTTGTCACGTTGCCCCCGTGGATGCAGGACAGCGTATGTTCTTCGTCTTGCCACGTTGTACAAAAGGGAAAGGACCCTTGGTAGAACTTATATAAGTTTGAATAGGTGAGTAGATGATTTTGGCTATGTTTGTTACTTACATTATTGTATTTATATACATGTTTTATATAATAGTAGGACAGACTGTATTATGTAAGAATATCGTATTATAGAATCGGGTGAGAAGAAATGCATACCATAACAACATGGATCTTTATGCTTACAGGCCTTACGAGCGAGTTGCTTACACTGTGGGCATGAGTGTGTCAAGAGTGAGGGGCATTGTCAACGACACCACCACATCCTCTCCCACACCGCCACTACCATCTACACCGGCTGTTTTTGACAACTTTACTGTCGGTGCAATACGCCGCCATATCCACAAGAAGTTTTCTGAAAAACAACATTTTACACTCCGCGTCATATCGGCGGATCTGAAAACAGCTGGTATCATCCCGGAGGATACCTCTGAGACAACTGTTTGGCGGATCATCCACACCATGGGATTCCAGTACAGGCTGTCACAGCGAAAAATGTATGTGAGGATGGAATCGCTGGACGTGGTGTGTCGTCGGCTTGGCGCTCCGCTCTCTACAGCGCCACCGAGAGGAGGGGAGGAAGGTGGTGTATGTGGATGAGACGTGGTTTACCACCAGAATGGGTCACAATAGGGAGTGGGTAGATACCACACAGGCTCCAAGCAACACTGCCTACAGTCGTCAGGTACCACCCGGTGAAGGGGAGAGATTTGTGGTGGTCGCAGCTGGCACTGACGAAGGCTTTGTTGAAGGCTCGTACCTGTGCTACCCAGCCAAGAGCAACCAGGGCGATTATCATGGAGAAATGAACGGCGAACTGTTCCTGCGATGGTTAACAACGCAGCTCCTTCCATCTCTGCCAGAGCCATCGGTACTGGTGCTTGACAATGCACCATATCACAGCCAGCTGACGGAGGAGAGTCGATGCCCTACCACAGCCACCAGGAAGGCAGACCTCACCAAGTGGCTGGAGCACCGCAACATTTCCATTCCACCTGCTGCCACTCGCCCTGAGCGGTTGCTCCTCTGCCAGAAAAACCGTCCACAGACTCAGTATAAGGTCGACAACACCATCCGTATGTGGGGCCACGAGGTCATATGGTTACCACCTGGCCACCCCGAGCTCAACGCCATAGAGCAAGTACGGGGAGTCATGAAGCGTTATGTGCGCTCCAAACTCCAGCGGTTTACCAGGACGGATCTACTGGCTAGACTGGAAGAAGCCAGACAGTTGGTGAACAAGGACATGTGGGCGGGAGCTGTGCAGCACTCTAGAAAATTTGAAACATCATACTGGAAGACTGATAACATACACGAAGGAGTCGAACCCATTATTATTCACATCGGCAGTGATGATGAGGATGATGAGGTTTTTTTGCATAGTGATTGTGAATAAATCATGTTCTGTCATAGTTGTGCATATTTTTATTCCTCTCTCTCTCTCTCTCTCTCTCTCTCTCTCTCTCTGACTTTTACGTATTATACACATATGTATAGATTAAGAAAAATATATGCAGTTTATAATTTTTTGATAACATGAATATACAACAAACAAGTCAACAAAATAATATTATATATAAACTGGACCACTTTTATGATCAATAGGCAGACAGTACGCAATAAGAGTATCAACTTTTCCTAACAGTAGAAGGTCCAAGTCACAGGTAATTCCAGCACATCATGTTCACGTGGTTGACCATAACGACTGCAAACATGGCTCTCCTATATACTACACGTAAACGTGCTGTTGTACAGTAATTATCAACGTGAACCACTTCTTGCCTTCATGAAATTGTACCATACTCTTAGGAAATAATCATATCTATACATACACACTTACAGAACATTATAATGTATAAATACAGTAGTGGGAGAAGTAGGGAGGGGCACAGGAGTGAGGGAGGCGAGAAGCAAGGAAGAGGAGAGGAGGGATAAAGAGGCGGGGGGGGGGGGGGACTTCCGAGACGGGGGAGACGTAGTAGTGGTTAGGAATGGTTTGGGTGGGTGTGTGGGGGGGGGCACACTTTCATTCGAATGCGTGAACATGACTCGTCGGCTTTGTGTTATTTTTCACGAGTAAACTCCTCACATAACATATATAGCAATGTGGTATGTTAACCAAAAATTACGAACGGATGTTCAAGGTAGTGTGTTGAAATATCATACTCATCCAACGATTCGTTTAGGAGATATCTGCAAAAAACACCGTTTGTCCACCGCTGAAATGTATAGTAACACACCATTTTTCTAAAATTTCAAGGTCAGAATTAGCAGTTTCAATCATAGATGCAGGGTCTTGTCCAGTAATGTATAATGTAGAATCGTCAGCAAAGAGTACTGATTTAAGATGAGGAAATATCTGGGGAAGATCATTAATGTAAATCAAGAATAGAATAGGACCTAGTACACTGCCCTGTGGAACTCCATATTGTATGTTTTGTGGTAAAGATAAGTTATTTAAAATTTTAGTAGATTGTGTTCTATTAGAGAGATAATCCTTAAACCAGTCATGTAATATACCTCGGATGCCATAAAGTTTCAATCTTTGTAGTAATATGTCACGTTTAACGGTATCAAATGCTTTACAGAAATCAATAAAAATACCGAGCAAAAAATGTTGGGAGTCCAGGGCGGTGTAAATATTTTCATCAGAGAGGTTATTCAAAGCTTGGAAAGTACTCATGTTTTGTCGAAATCCAAATTGTTGAGGCGTTATAATAGATTTACTTTCTAGGAAATTAATTAAGTATTTTTTCATCAATTTTTCAGATTTTAGAGAAAGTACTAAGCAGTGATATCGGTCTGTAATTGCCAAGGTTATCCTTAGGACCATTTTTATATATTGGGATTACTGTGGCATGTTTCAGAAGTTGTGGAAATATACCCTGTTCATGGGATTGGTTGAATAGTTTAGACAATGGGATAGCTAATTGTTCATTGTTAGCTTTAATTATAGATACAGGGATCTCATTTGCATTTGATTTTTTTGTTTTTCAAGGACTTTATAGTTGATGTAACATCACTTGGAATAATAGGAAGGACAGACATTGATGTAGGGTAGTCACCTCGTAAAAAAGTAATTGGGTTAGTAGAGGCCGGTGGTATGTTGTTATCAAGGTTAACAGCAATATTTGTGTAATATTTATTGAATGCATCAGTTTATCTGAAAATGTCGGGGTATTTTGTTATTTACGGATATATAGCTTAGATATATATTTTTTGTAGTTGTTTTTAAGTTGATTAACAGCATTCCATGTTTTTCTAGTATAATTTTTGAAATTTGTAAATATATTCATGTAATAAGACGAGAGCGAACCAAATGGACGCAGGTCAAGCGAACCATATGGGCGCTAATCACCCGTCACACACACGGCCGCTCTTCTCGCCCGGCGAAGGCACGGGGAGACAGAGCGCCGGTGCGGGAAGGGGGTCAGAAAACCGCCGCTCCCAGGGACGAGGAACTTCAGCAAGGCACAAGGAAACAAGGCCAAGCAAATGTGGTCCCACAGTTCACTGTGGCAGCAGAGCGGGGGAGCGTCTTCACGGAGCGAGGCGGCCTGAAAGAATGGAGCGTGCGGCACCTCTCTCTGCCTGTGTCCAGCTGGCGCTGCCAGCACCCTGCTCGATTGCTTCTCTCGACTCTTTCACCCGCTATTATTTGTTTTTCTAGTGCAGCCTACACTCGTTAAAGTCTAGAAGTTGGGATATTTGCCGTTTTTCTCTAGGCTCTATCGCGAGAGCGAGTATCTCTCTCACATTATAGCTATCGTGCACTAGTCATTCCGGGTTCCCAAGAACATGGACGTAAAGTACACACACACACACACACACACACAGTCGGTAGAGCGCTGCGCTGCAATGCTTCACGGCCAAACAGGCGGCGGTTCGGGGCCCCGCTCAGGCAGGATCCTTTCTGTTGACTAGGAGTGATTACTGTCCCCCCTTGAGGAAAGGGGATGGGGTGTGTGGTGTGTGAGGTCCTGGCAGTACCCAGAGATCGACAAAAATGAGCACTTGCTCACGTCGTGAAGGTACCTGCTGGCGAAAGCGAGTCCGACTCATGATCAGGCCGCGGTGAATTACACACACACACACACACACACACACACACACACACACACACACACGTAAGCAAAATATAGACAATGAACAAAATATTTACAATCAACAGCCACCAAAATGATCAGTATGATGTCTGGATTGTCTGTAGTGAGTAAGTATTTACAAATTTGGAGTAGGGTTTGTCTGTGTGGGAGTAAGTCTGTTACTGTGCGGCACTGGAGGCAATACTGTTCAAGGGTGTTGGCGTTCGGTTGCTCACACAGTTTGCAGGAGGAGTAGTGCGGCACATCCTCTTCTTGGGAGACCTGCCACACTGGCCGGTATCCGAGCCTGAGCCGCGCAGTCACAACATTGTACCTCCGTACGTGAGGCCGTGTCGGCGGTACTTGTGACGACACTGGAGCATGTTGTCGTGGTGCTGGATGGACCCACTGTTGGCCCGTTATGCGTCCCTGCGACGCACTGTCTTGGAGAGAGCAACTGAGTATATGCTGTATCGCAGGCACCGGAGGGAGGGCACAGCATCCGTATCATGCAAGTCCAGTGTACAGGCCGCCTTGGCAAGACGACCCACCGTGTCATGATCAGCAAGCCCGATGTGGGAGGGCGTCCACACGAAGGACATGACAAGAGAGGAATCGCGGGCAATGGCTAGTTGACGCAGGACGTCCTGTACAACGCCCAGCTGGGTCTGGGCGAGGAGAGGGCATGGAGAGCAGACTGGGAGTCACAGGTAATAACCCCATTCACTCTTCGTCGAGCAAGGAGAGTTACTGCGTCCAGGTTGCCGTGAAGTTCACAGAAGGTGGAGCTCGATGAGTCTGGTAGCCTGCGGCCGAGCCACTCATCCCCCACAGGCGGCTCCATGGTGGGGGAGAACATGGCACACGCTGCACTCCTGTCTGCCTGCATTGAACCGTCAACGTAGATGTGCTGGACGGCGGCGACTGACGTGGACACAGTGGCGATGGTCTCCAGAGCCAATTGCTTCTGCAAGAGGAGAGGGGAGTCTTTGGAGGTCGGTGTAAGTGTGACAGCAGGGAGGGGGACCCGATATGGTGGTAAGCCAGGAACAGCTGTCTCCTCAGGGAAGTTAATGGCCAGATCACGAATGTTGGCACACACAGCATTGACGAGGTTGCGGCCACCTGGTCGAAGTTGGAGTCTGAGTGCGTTTGGGTCGAGCGATGTTCTGATGACTGCAGAGAAGTGCGGAGCAAGGTGGGGAGAGCGGAGACACTTGACCGAGAAATATGTCACATTGGCGTAAATTATATCTGCAAGTGGAGGCAGGTCAAGTTCTGTCTGCATGTTGACTATGCGAGTGGAGAGAGGACACCCCAGGATAAACCTCATGACTCGATTCTGGAATACCTCAAGTGGTCCTAGTGCTTTTCTGGGCAGATGACTTAGTGCAGGGGACAGATAGTCAACGACTGACCGAAGGAACAGGATGTAAAGGGTCGTATTTTAAAACATTTCGTCGCCCAAGTTCACATATTTGACATGGCTTTCGTAGGAGCTGTAGGCCTTTCCAGGGGTAGTTTTCTGACCCTGGTGGTAGTTTGACCCTTCCTCTGTGCCATGAACCTTGAAAAACACTCATGAAAACAGATTGATCCCCTCTTTGACCTTTATAAACAGTTGATGTGAGAAGCGATGGTGTCTTAAAATACGGCCCGAAGAGTCCTCAACACTTTTTTTTTTTTTCACGTCGCTGCCTATTGCGCCGGTAGGCTTCTTCCCGGTGGGGCCTGATGGTCGGCCTAAGGCTTCTTCCCGGTGGGGCCTGATGGTCGACCCAAGGCTTCTTCCCGGTGGGGCCTGATGGTCGGCCTAAGGCTTCTTCCCGGTGGGGCCTGATGGTCGGCCCAAGGCTTCTTCCCGGCGGGGCCTGATGGTCGGCCCAAGGCTTCTTCCCGGTGGGGCCTGATGGTCGGCCCAAGGCTTCTTCCCGGTGGGGCCTGATGGTCAGTCCAAGGCTTCTTCCCGGTGGGGCCTGATGGTCGGCCCAGCCCGTTCTGGCGCAGGCGAGTGTTTATAGTGGCACCATCTTGCTTGGATGGAGACATCTGTGGCACTGGTGGCAAGCCACTTGATAGGGGAGAGGCGGGGCTGCAAACGGTCTAGGAGGTCCTTCACGATGGGATGGAGCTGTTGGCGAGCGGGTATTGCTGGGGTGATCCGGACTTTTGCGCCCGGGTATGTGTACTGCGTGCAGTGAGGGATGGCATTCCCACCCATGGTGAACGCTGGCAGTGCTCTGAGGTTGCGGGAGGAGAAGATCCTGCTTCTTTCCGGGAAGATGATGAGCCCACAGGCGGTGGTAGACACATATAAATGGCGAATAAATAGCTGAAGATCATGAGGTGAGGTCGGATGGATGCAGATGTCGTCCGCGTAACAGGTGGCAGTAGTTCCAGGGATGGCAGGAAGAAGATAGTGTAGACGGTGCATCAGGACATTGAAGAGAAGAGGACTTAGAACACCACCCTGTGGGGTGCCAAGCTCAAATCGTTCCTTGGAGCTGCATGCACCCCTAAAAAGACACGTGAGGTGCTGGTACAGAGATAACCCCTTATCCACTTTAGAAGGCTTCCTTAACACCGAAGTCCACCAGCTGGTCAAGAATAATATCCCTGTTGGCTACGTCGAAGGCACTTCTGAGATCAAGGAAGGCAACCACGCTAGTGGGGGAGAGGCGGGTGTAGAGTTAACGAGGCAGTGATGAGTACTTCGTTGTGGAAGGAAGCCATACAATGATACAGACTAGGAGAGAGCTTATCCTTTTGGCGATGCATGAGTCGGGCAAGAAGGATGCGTTCAAGGACCTTACTAAAGCAAGACGTAAGGGAGATAGGCCTGAATTTATTGGTTCCAGGTTTTGGTATGGGCACAATTAAGCTGGAGGTCCAGGCAGAGGGAGCATGTCCTCGGAGGAAGCAAATATTGAAGAGCTTTAATAGAGGTTTACCAGGAACTTTCTCAGGCAGACGAAGCACTTAGTAAGGAATACCGTCATCGCCGGGGGCAGTGGTGTTTGTACAAGCAAGGGCACGTCGCAGTTCAGTCTCCGTTAATGGTAGCTCATCCTCCTCATCAGAATTGAGCAGTGCAGCCATCAGGCGGAGGTTGCGAACGTTGCGTTGGGAGGAATGTGCCTCTTGAATATGAACAGGAAGATTACATACTTGAGACTGTGCGGACCAAGTACTGATGAGGTCCTGGGCATATTCCTGTGGGCTGTGGTGGAGGGCGCAGGTGGGGTTTTTCTTGATGGTCCTGTTTATTAAATGCCACATGGTCCCGACGCTAGTCTAATGGTTGATAATGTCTGTATATTTGTGCCATGACTCGGTGTAGGCGCACTTCTGTAGGGCAGTCAGGTCGTCCCTCGCCACCTGGTACTGACGTAGACGATCCGGTGTGGGTTGTCTCTTGAAAGGCAAGCCCAGCGTCAGCCGCAGTCCTTTCCGCTTGGGCAATGCGATGATCCAACGTCCAGGCATGGGCTACAGGGCCTGACAACATAACGGCTGTAAAAGTCATGGGTGGCCGTCACCAAAGAATTGTACTAGTCGTCAGGTGAGAGGAAGTCAAAGGTGGTAAGAAGGCTTGAGATGTACGAGATGTAGGTGGGGCAGTACTTTGGAGGGATTGAGATGCGGGTGCGGCGGTGAAGGAGTGGAGGGCGGGCCGGAAGGGAGTACTGCAGACTGAGGGCAACATGGTCGGAGAAGAGTGTATGAATAGACTGGAAGTTGACACGGGACGCCACAAGGCCAGACGTTAGGATGTGGTCCAGTGTGCCCCCACGCGCGTGTGTGGCTCCACCAGTGTTCCAGCGGGTGAGGCGGTAGCGGCGGATGTAGTTGAGCAGAGGCAAGCCATTGCGGCTATGCTGGGATCACACATCTGCAATTTCGCTCTGCGACGGTTGGCGATTTTGAAAATGCACGAAATCGTGGGATCATCGCCATTGTCTCTGCGAGTTTGCCTCTGTTTCAACTAACAGATCCATGGCGAGGGAGGGTCGTTCGCTTATACGCACACGAGGGCGACAGGCGAGGGGACGTCGAGGTGAATCGTGCGTGAATGCGCGCGACTGTACGCAGAGGAGCGCAATTTTGAAAATAAAACCCGTTGCGACGGATCGCGATGAACGCAGTTTGTTTCTGGTATTCAGGTTTTTTGAATGAAATCAAGGAAACTTATGAGGCAATGTGTTGTGGAGGAGGCTCTAACGTTGCCGAACTGCCTCTGATCAATTTTGTAATGAATAGTATCATATGCCCAGCCAAACACAAAGTCTTCACAAAGTAGGCTCGGGATTGGAGTGATGGCAATGGGTCTTAGTTCATTAAGTGAGGTGGGGTTGGTGACTTTGGGGATGGGAGTGACGAATGATGTTTTCCAATCTGTGGGGCATTTGCTCTGAGTGAGGGAGGCATTTATAATGGAGGCAAGGGGGGTAGCAAGTTCATAGGAAATCTCCTGATAAAGCTTTATGGGTAAATCTAGAGGTGTGGTAGACCTTTTGAGTTTGAGAGATCTGAGCTTTTCGGCAACTTGAAACTCTTCCACGGCGGGAGGATTAGACGGGGAGGGTAGGTAGGCAAGGTTTAGGGGGGGAAGGCTTTGACAGATGGAGGAAAAGTTAAAGTTAATCAGTTCAGCTATCTCAAGGGGGAAGGAGGAGGAGGAGAGAAAAGGGAAAGCCGACGACGGGTTGCCCAGGCCACGCAAATGGCGTATCTTGGAGAACAACTTGCTGGTGTTATTGCCCACCAGGTGTTGTAATTCTTGTGGGTAGTACTCCTTCTTCGCCACTGCGATTTCCCTGATGACTGTGTTGCGAAGGGCCCTGTATCTTGCTCGGTCCGTGTGGAAGGCGCGGTTCCTTTGCTGCATTAAGGCCTTAATCCTGGAGGTCATCCAAGGCAGTCGGCTGGGTAGTTGTGTTGTGTCTTGGTGGGGAAGAAGTGGTGATACGCCTGAGTGATGGTGGCGAGGTAGTTGTTCCACTTCTCCGTGACGTCACGAACGGTAAGGACCTCGACCCAAGGATAGCCCACCAACCACTGCCCAAACTGCCTAATCTTGGAGTCAGGTGTCGGGCGGGTGGTCCTCTTGACCGTTTCGCACCTCCGTGAGATGGTAGGGGAAGGCGTCCATGGGGCTGAGGGGGGTAGTACCAGTCCGTCAGGTCAGTGAGGATAAGGTCCAGCGTGTTCCTTTCGTGCGTGGGAAAATTAACAAGTTGTGTGAGGCACAGGTGGGTGGTAACGTCCGCAATGTCTAGTTCGTTGAAGTCCCCACACAACACGAACTTAGCGCCGGGGTACTTAACACGTGTAGCGTCCACTGTATTGATGAGATGGTTCACTAACGCAGGGCCGGAGGGAGAGTGGGGTGGATGGTACACTGTACAGTGTACATAGTATGATGGTGTCAACCTGACGGGGGTGGCGGGAGGAGGTGGTTTTGATCCACATTGCCTCCACCTCATCGGGAACGTCCACATTGAGCAATGAGGGGTTGAAAGTGTTTCGGCACCACACTAGTACTCCACCGCCTCTCCTGTCCTCTCTGAGGCGGGAAAACACACTGTACCCGTCCACCTGGCACAGCTCATGGGTCATGATGGTTTTCATCGCTGTCTTTGCAGTCCCTCATCCCTCTATTAAAAAACACCTAACTTATAGGGTTTGTATGTTAACAAACACAGATAACCGTTTATATCACTAATGATTATTTTTCAAATATTAGAATAATGATTAAAGAGGTAATAAGTTAATATTTTTAGCAGTGATAAGTTAGTGCCGTCACTATGCCAGGGGCCACTTTTGCGGCACTTTGGTGGAAATAGATAGCTATTTTGGCAAAGACAGGTATAACAGTGTTGGGGTAGTTATTCAGGTAATGATTCAGAATAAGTTTATGCGTAACTGCATTGCCATGTACTAATTTTCTACAAAATTGTACAGGTGGCGGCTCTGTACAAACACACACCCTCACTGATGCTGAGGAGGCCATGGCGCAGGTGCTGGACCCTGCAGTTGTAGCGGGCATAGGATCTGGTTTAGAATCAGATCCTCGTCCAACACCTTCTGTGTCCACAGGTAAATTATGTTATGAAATGTACTTCATGCTAATCTTAGTCTTTTTGACATGTGCTACTAACTTGATATATTTCACCATAAAAAAAATCAATAATGTAGTGAAAAATGTTGAAATGTTTGTCGTTAAGTGCTGGGAATCGAACTCAGGCCTTCATAATAGTAGTCAGCAGGGCAGCAACCCAACTGAGCCAATGATGAGTTATAAAGTCACTATGCCAGGGGCCACTTCTGCGGCACTTGCCGTAACACCCCAGCCCCACACTGTGGACTCCATATGAAGGAAAAGTGACCGCACTCATCAGTTGTTCTAAAGGCATGGGTTCTTTTTCCCATAACTTTTGTTGTTTATCTTGATTTTTTAACACATTCATTTGTTTTATTTGGTATAGATTATTTTATTGTTTTGCCCACCAACTCTTGATTTCCAGAGAAACTTAATTATGAAATAAACGTCCACCTTCAGTGGTTCAGTGCAACACAACTGATTTGAAAATCAACTTGACCTTTTCACCTTCATGTTTGCTCAGGCAGAAATTGCAAAGCTTTTATGTAGTTTCAATTGGGTTTAAGGAGAGATCACCATTCTGCATAGAGTGTGTGGGGTCTGAACATATATACCTTAAGTTGAGCAGACATATTTGTTTTGGTTTTCCAAAAATTCCTCGCTACTCATAATCAAAGCACAAAATAAGATCTCATGCCATGTTGAATTACTCTTATCATAATGATTTTTACGTACAGCTACTGCAGACACAGAATTGTGTAGAATCTTCCTTTCGCAGGATTCTATGACACCCGCACCTCTGCAAGGCCCACCACAGCCCCCTCCTCACCATCCCCGCCCTACTACTACTCACCAGCTGGCCCCTCATTTGGCACCTGTACACTGTGCCCCTGAAACTCAATATCCCCCTGATGTAGGAGCAGCACCTCCCCACACTTCCACCAGCAGACATAGGAGGGTTAACTCACCAGTTGGGACCAAAATGGTGGAAATTCTAGAAGATATCCTTCTTGAAGTGAGGAGGCTGAGTGGTGCTATGGATAAGGTGGCTGCAGCCTTGGAAAAAAATGCAGTTACCTTGTCATTACCTTGTCAAAAAAAGGTGACAGGTCCAATTAGGTAGGTTTTTATTAACTAGGTTTCTTTAGTTACAAACAAAACAGAATTAACCTTTTTTTTATTTTGCCTTTGTGGCATAACATGACTTATACTATAGTCCGTTCTGTTAAGGTGGATCCCTAGATCTTACCTTAGTATATTAAGACACTGCTGACTGGCTGTTGGCAGGGAGGGTATCTGACAATTTTGGCATCTAAAACACTATCCTATAATCAAGAAATATTAGTATTTCTTTACTTAGCTCATCTGATATAGATAATTTTATTTTGTTGATAACATTGGAATAAGCAGTGATTCCACAACTATTAAGACAATTTCCCATCCTCAATTGTTGATAATTATGGTGAGTAGAAGTCAGGGAACAACATTTAGTGATAATATATACTTTCATCTTTTATCAATATTTCCTGCCATTTTGGATTCACAGCTGAAGTGAATGGACTATAGGTATAAAAACATTCTAAATCAATCAGTCAGTGTCTGCCCTTACATTTCTCAAGTATTAATATTCCTTCTGAATAAAAAAGTCTTTCCTTTTGTTAATGCAGCAATTATTTTGCACACATACGTATGCAGAAAGACACCAATACAGTAAAAGTCCAATCATCCGAAAATCCCAGTGGTGTGAATTTGTAGTTTGTATATTTTAAAGTGACGTAGAAGAAATTTTAAAATGAAAAACATTACAAAAAAATACATAGAAGTGCCAAAGGTGCCGAGCCGTGGGTACAAGAGACAGGACTCAGGCGAGGTGTAAATCAAGTCTAGGTGTTGCCCTAATGTACAGGTATCTCTCTCTCTCTCTCTCTCTCTCTCTATATATATATATATATATATATATATATATATATATATATATATATATATATATATATATATATATATATATATATATATATATATATATATATATATATATATATATATATATATATATATATATATATATATATATATATATATATATATATATATAGCTATTCTGTAGATTGTCAGAATGTTTAGTTGAGGTCAGGTTGTTTTGGGTGAGGAGACAGCATGAGAAACATTGCTGACAGCAACGCCACCACCCTCAGAGCAAAACAAGCCAGGAGGTTGTTCAGGGTGGAGACAGCATGATAAATGTTGCTTATGACGACACCACCACCCTGAGAGCCATCAGCGAGAGTGAAGAACAAACCGGGTGTCTGAGATGGCAGGGCTTCTGTTTTAAGTGCTAGGGCTTTGTGGCGACTCACTTTTCGCTGAGATGTATATACATGCAGGTTTGTATAATATATTTTTAACTGTCTTTTATGTACACGTAGGTTAGAATTATAATATACAAACTTACATGTATATACAGTTACAGTGAAATGAGTGAGGAGTCACCACAAATCCTGAGCACCCGAAACAGAAACCCTGCCACCTCAGTCTCCCGGTTTATTCTCTCTCACTGGTGGTTCTCAGGGCGGTGGTGTCGTCATCAGCAACATTCATCATGCTGTCTCCACCCTAAACAACCTGACCTTGTCTAAACATTGTGACACTAAACAGAGCAGCAATTGCGCCATATATTACTACACCTCAATATACATGATACCTGCATATCAGCACCTTACATACCATCACCAAACAAGTTATGATAAGACAAAGTATGAATGTATGCTATTGCATTATATTTGTGCCAGTAGAAGAATTCAATTAAATGAACCTTTACTAGAGATTGAAAACATGTAAAATGATGCCTACAGAGGAAATGAAGACATAGGGCAGGCTCGATGAAAAGACGTTGTCAATCAGACCCTTTCGTCGAGCCTGCCCTATGTCTTCATTTCCTCTGTAGGCATCATGTTCCATGTGTTCAATATCTTGTACTAAAGGCTCATTTAATTGAATTCTTCTACTGATACAAATATTATGCAATAGCAAACATGCAATTGAAATTTTGGCACACTTGACTGGGTCACACTGAAGGCTACCACCTGACCCATGCAAGCAACGGAACCGAGATTTTAATAACCCAAAAGTCTGTTCCACCACAACACGTGTCCTCGAATGGCTGTGATTATAGGCGCGATGAGCATCAGTTGTTGGCTGGCTCATTGGTGTCATTAGGAAGGGCTTCAGAGGATAACCAGAATCACCTGCAAGGATCAGAATATAAACTAATTTTTCATCTAACATCATCTTTGCAATGGTTGTTTTTGTTGAGGGAAAGTTAACCAGCTTCTTAATGCTTTCATCCCTTAGGCTACGTCCGCACTAAGCAGCGGAACGCTGCTTCTGTTTTTCGCTGCCGCTGCCTGAGTGTTGGTCATACATGTAATCCTATGGAGCTGTACGCACTAGCCGCTGCTTCATACAAGCAGCGAAACGCTGCCTCGACACGAGCAGCGTTCCTACAGAAACAGAAGCAGCGTTGCGCTGCTTCTGTTTAGGTGGTATATGCATTTCTATGGAGCTGTCTGCACTACCTAGAGACCGCTGCGGCAGCGCTCAGTCAGTTTCAAGCAGTGATGGAGGAAGGTGCTGCGAGTTGTTCTATCGTAAGTGAAATATCCCTGTACGCCATGAAATATTAACTGAATATTTTTTTTTTTATGTTAATCTATATATAAATTTTCGTACTGTCTGTCTGTGTGTGTGTGTGTGTGTGTGTCTGTCTGTCTGTCTGTGCCCTATCTCCTCCGCCCCAAGACAACCCACCTGGACATATGAGGTATCGATGGAAAGGTCATGACCCAAGGAATGTTATAGTGATAATTTTGGTGACCTTTGACCAATCAGAAGGTCAAAAAAGGTCAAATAAGGTCAATTTTTAGTATTTCTCCTATCGGCTTCAAACTCGAGGAACATATATTTCTTGAAGAGGCCTACATTTCTCACTATGCAGGATTTTTTTACCAAAGATCAAATTAAAGTTCAAATAAGGTCATTGTAGGTCATTTCGCTGATAAACTTGAAACTCGGGAAACCTACACTTCGTGAAGAAGCCTACATTTTTCACTTACAAGTTTGGAGTGGTAGAAGGATCATCCTGAAACAAGCCACCAATATCTTCCTTTGCTGTAAGATAGCCTCAGCTAGGACACCATGCAATAGAGGAAGTACTCTAAACAAAAAGTATGCAGCCATTTGGCTGCAAAGGGGCTGCTTGTGATTAAAATATGGCTGTTTGTGGTTAATAACTTTTTAAGTGATTATCAAAGCTATTCTGATAATTCAATAAAGTTTGCATTTGTTTTTTAAAATAACATGTTAGCTTCACAATCTATGGAGATACACCTATATTAATTTTCTTGTGGAAATAACAGATTTTAAAAGTTTTGTTTATCTTTTCAGATAATGTCGTGTGGAGTGGAAGTAAATATAGAACGGCTTATTGAATTAGTTCAAGCAAGAAATTGCATCTGGGATATTATAAAGATAAAAATCTCAAGAAGGAAGCCTGTAGAGAAATATGCGAAGAACTAATTATTGGCTTCAATGATTTGGACAACAAGGAAATGATAGCAAAATGTAAGTAACATAGATTTATTTCACAATGGTTAGGTATTTCAATACATTAATGAAAACATGGCTACATAGGTAAATAAAGTTTCATCTGTTGCTACAAACAAAGTACCTAAGGACATACCTAGGTATATAAAGTTTGAAATGTAACTACAAATAATAAAGCTACTAAGGACATAACTACGTAAATAAAATTTGAATTATAACTACAAACAATGTACTATACCTTGGTAAATAATTTAATCTATAGCTCCAATCAATGTACAGGTAATGGAAAACCAATATATATATATATATATATATATATATATATATATATATATATATATATATATATATATATATATATATATATATATATATATTCATTCAACCACTCATCATTATCATGAGTGCGATGTATCGCAGTTTCAAAAATTATATCATATCATTCTGCCAGGAAACAGAACCCTGATAGCTAGTGAAATAGTCTGCAAAGTTATCTCTTATGTTGTTGGCAGCTCTCCCTCCACGGGCTGCGCCGCATGGTGGCACAGGAGCAATACCTTGAACGTTTCCCCTGATAGCGGTATCCTCACGATTGAATCCATCACGTCTTCGTACAAAATTATGTAACACGCAGCAAGCCTTTGTTATGTCAATAGCAGCATTGAGGCCAACATTCATCGGCGTATGAAATATCCTCCATTTATTTGAAAGAATGCCAAAGGTACATTCAACGTACCTTCTCGCTCTGGACAGGCGATAATTGAATATCTTTTTTTAGGTTGTAGGTAATTTCCTGCATAAGGTCTCAAAACAGAGGAAGAAAGACCAAAAGCCTCATCTCCAACAAACATATGCGGAAGGGCTTCATTTTGTCCAGGGAGACATTTATCTGGCGGAGTGTTCAGAGTGTTATTTTGAATAGATTTGTAAAATGTAGATTGCTTGAAGATATTCGAGTCACATTCTTTTCCGTATGACCCTATATCTACGTATGTAAATAAATAATCGCTGTCACAAACAGCTAACAAAACAATGGAAAAGTAGTGCTTGTAATTATGGTATAGTGATCCGCTGTGTTTGGGCTTAATAACTCTGATATGTTTTCCGTCGATTGCGCCGAGGCAATTCGGGAAGTTAGCATTTTCATTAAATTTTTCAACAATTTTGTTCCACCCTACCTCGCTAGGCGTTGGAATTTCTTCATTATGTAGTATTGTCCAGATAGCCCAACACACGTCTCTTATGCAATCACTAATTGTTTGTTTCCCAACTCGGAAACTGTACTGCAGATCTGTCATTGAGGATCCAGTCGCCAGATATCTGAAAAAAATGTATTGCTTATTAGCAAGTGGCACACGAAAATTAATCTACAAAAAAATCCATGATTCGTAGAGAAGGGCTTCCGTATTTAAACTTATTAGAAAATTATGATATATGCTATACATAACTATGAAAAACACTACTTATTTATGCTATTTTTTCCGCAGGTAAATCCCTTCAAATGAAATGGAAGAACGTCAGAGAGAAATATTTGAAACAAATAAGAATTGAAAAAAATGCTGCTTCTGGTTCAGGGTACAGTAGTAAAAAACCCTATGCTTATTCCCAACATCTGGAATTTTTGAAAGCAATTGGAGAAACAGTCCAGACAACATCATCAATGGAAAATGATGAAGACCGTCAGGGAGAATCACCAACAGACATGTCATCAATAAGCTCACTACATGAAAAGAAACCTTCAGCCCAGAGAAATAAACGTAGCAAAATTTCCACATTTGAACATGAACTTCTTCAGAAATTGGACACGCATGAGGAGCAAAGCACGCATATGGCTTTTATGAAGGGTATTGAACCCTCACTTCAAACTTTAACTGCAGATGAAGTACTGGAATGGCAACATAGTGCTATTGAGGCCCTGCTCTCAATCAAGAGAAGGAAAGGGCATCAGAATCCTGTCTACTTCTCAGGTCAACAGGCTTCGAGCAGCTTCACCAATCAAAGTTTCACCTTGCAGCCTCCTACGCAAAATGTCATACCTGATTCTATGAGCAGTGCGCTACCTATGCATCGCAGCGCTTATCAAACATGTCCCCAGACAACACTTCAGCCTGTTCCTTCACCTGTTGACTCGATTTATTCAGATACATCAAGCCTTGTTGAATTATAAATTATGACAATTTTTCCCACTGCATTATGTAAATGCAGAAGGTACACTTGGTTTTCCTCTTTCACAATAGGAATATTATGATTTTGTATATTGTTTTCTGAATACAATATAATATACTAGCAGAATTAACAATTGCTTTTTTTATTTAAAGAATGGATATATATAGTTTCCTATTATTTTCTGAATATATTTCATACCTTTGTATTGAATTTTAATTCCCCCGTGTTTTGGTTGCTGTAGTGCTATTGTTTTGTGTGAGTATATTAACCGTTAAATCAACTCTACTATACGAAATATTTAATTACAAATATAAATATAAATATATATCTTAAAATAAATAATGTGACACATCCTTAAAAACTTACAAAAATAAAATTTGAGCTCAATTCTGAAAATATAACAAAATTCATTAATATAAACATATAACTTACCTGATTGCTATGGTCAGTTGCTCATCTGGCGTCAAGGCATTTCTGAACTTTGTGTCTTGTCGTTGAAGTGCTGGACCTAAACGATGTAAAAGTTCATTATATGATGCCTTAGACATTCTATAATAATTAAAATATTTTGCATCGTCATCCTTTAGTTCTTTAATTAAATTATAAAATGCTCCTTTTCTTGTTTTGTTTTGGAAAAGAGGATGAACCCAATATTTTTTTTTCTTTTTTTCTTGTTGTTTCTTACGCAACAAGTACGCAATTGCCACTTTTTTCGTCAAAGTTTTCATATTTAATAGCACTGCAACACAACCGCATTCGACCGTAGTCAGGAGCACTCTGAAACCAAAAGGCAGCGGCAGCGAAACACTGCGAGCAGCGAAAAATAGCTGCAGATAGCACAGGCAGCGGCAGCGAAAAACAGCCTAATGCAGATAGCACAGGCAGCGGCAGCGAAAAACAGAAGCAGCGTTCCGCTGCCTAGTGCGGACGTAGCCTTAAGTTGGTGAATTCTGGAACAGCCATTCTCTGTTTGTATATCTTCCTGTCTACTACTTAAGCTCTTTCAAGAGGGTAGTATTAAGACACTCTTATCTACAATGGGACCATACGCTATAGCTGCGTGTGGCCTCAAAGTTCATTTACAGCACATTAGCCCTTGAGCCTGCGGTGAGAAGGATCCCATTACATCCGAGGCACTGTGCTAGGGTGACATCCAGTTTACATTAGTTTACCTTCCCCAGTCTTCCTCAGGTACCCATTTATCGTCCAGCCCAAAAGCGAGGATGAACAGCCACTGCACCCTAAAGGATCCCTCCTCAGACGCCTCCTCAGCCCCTCGCTTAGGACCATCCAGCAGACCACCACACCCAGCACCACCAACATGGCCAACCACTCCGCCCAGCACCACAGTCTTTTAACGTCTACCCTTTACTTCCTACTGGAAGTATGCCAACATGGAGCCTGTGCCTAAGAGGGGTGACCGCTCCAATCCTTCAGACTACAAAAGACCCTCCCAACATAAACAACACGATTCCAGGATGGAGGCTGTAGAACGCTCAACTTCATACCTTACTATCACTTCCAATTAAGGCAAGAAGAACTGTGTCCTTCAACGCCTCAAAAACTCAATTTTTTAACCCGTCAACTCGACACAATCTTCCAAACACTTATCCCCTATTTTTCAATAACACTCAGCTGTCACCTTCTACAGTAAACATCCTCAGTCTAACCTTAACTCAAAATCTCAACTGGAAACTTCACATCTCCGCTCTTACTTAATCAGCTTCCTTGAGGTTGGGCTTTCTGTATCGTCTCTGCCAGTTATTTTTATCCCCCCAAATGATATCTATATGCAGGGGCCTTGTCTGCCCTATTATGGAGTATACATCTCATAATGTTCTTTACTCTTTGTCTCTTTCCATTCCTTAAAAAACTATGAGCGGCCATTAACAAAATATAACATATACTACATTTCCATTGCTCTAAAAAATATGAGTGGCCATTTTATAAAAATAGAACATATACTACCCTGTTTTTTATTCTTATGAGACCCAGTCCATTCCTTGTTGTTTGTTCCCCTTAGTTTTCCCTAATGAAATAGGTTGTCCTATTTACTGCATAAAAATTATATTTGCTTGTAAATACACTTCAGAGGCACGTATGTATATGAATAAATTTTGTAAGCATTACAAAAAACAAAGTTTAAGAGCGCTTAACACAGAGGAAAGTTATTAGATCCTGGACAAGCATGAGCGTGGAAGTTGGAGAGCACTTGGTAGATCGCAAAATTGTTATAAAAGTTTCAGAATACATGCTGTGACTGTGAATAGACAGCATTTCCATAACCTATTTGTAACTACTCTCTATATTAATCCCTCGAAAGGATAACCAGGATAATGCACCTGACAAGTCAAGAAGATACCAAAGCCAAACATTAACGTACAGGTTAAGTTGGGAGCATATGCTATTATCTTCGAATGGTCACGATACTCATCTCCATACCATTGGCCCTTCACCCTGTGGTGGGTAACAATCCATTAACTTGGGACACAGGCCCAGTGCAGCATCCAGGTTACCAGTTTACCTTCCTCAGGTAACAATTTACCAATCCAGAAAAGAAGGATGAACAGTTGGGTGGGTTGTGTGCCGACTACCCAGGCCAAGATTCGAACTCGGGCACACAGTTGTGAAAATGTATGCTAACCACAGCACCATGGAGGCACAGTAACTTATACTGTTTTTCTTACAGCTGCTAAATTTTACAATATACAACAAAGGTTTGGGTAATTACCAAGAAGTAGTGAGTCTCCGTACTGGCCCTCCACAAACTGCTGCCGCAGAACACTTTGACGCCATATGTAGGAGTCATGAACGCTCCCAGGATAGCTTGCACAGAAGCTGATGATCCTCACCTTTGAGTCTGCCACAACTTGTACATTAAGGCTGTACTTCCTCTTCCTGTTCAGATAAACAACTGCATTTGCAGGTGCTTTGATGGGTATATGAGTGCAGTCTATAGCCCCTATGACAGAAGGGAATCCACTGAGGCCATAAAAATCTTGCTTGATGAGCATGAGCTCCTGCAGATCTTGGGGCATATTTATTTATCGTTTTGCTTTGTTCAACAAAGCCTCAGTGTCGGGACCCAGAAGACCATAACAGCACAGTTAATTAATGGTGACCCCAATCAGAGGCAAATACCGGAGGAAGATATGGAGACAAGAATTGTAAATATGATAGGAGAGGAAAGGAAAGCAATTAGTCAGATATACAAAGTCGTAAACATCTGATAAGCACTAACACTACTGAGAGGTTATGGAAAATACCCAGACCCACATACAGAAAACAGATACCCAGTAGGCGTGGTCAGGAAGTGTGGATAACCATTCAAGAGTAACATGTCGCGTGCGGTGTGACGAAATGCTATAAGCGAATAACTGAAAAGAGAAGTCACTGTGGGAGTGTCTTAAAAATGAATTACAAATAGCAGGAGAAGTAAACAATATAACATAATGAGCGAGCCAATGGTTGTTGACAGGAAGTATTGGCTACTGGTTATGTAGAAAATGAAGGCGCGTCAAGGATGTAGTTCCGCCTCAAGCAAGGAAAAATGTGACCTAGACAACAGTGGTATGGGCAGACCGAGCTTGGTTCTCGCCTCAAGCAGACCTGCTACTCACTCAGCTGAGAATGGCTGTTGTGATCTTAAGCGTGAGTAGAAATTCGAGAATCCAAGGGAAATCGACTGTATTGTCCTGGAGATTATAATGTAGATGTGTAGTAGGATTGTGAGTGGGACAGGATTGTGATTATTTTATTGCGATGTAAAGCAAAGGTAGAAACCACTGGGTGTGGTATAATTTGGTGCTTCCGTGAAATTGTAGTAGATAATACTATAGGAATGTGTTATCATTATTTGTGAGGAGAGAACTTAAATATTGCGATGTAAGCAGAGATAAACAAGCCACTTCTTGAGGAATGACGAGTGTTATTATTATTGGCAACAACTGAGCACATATTGTAGTATTACGTTTAAGACATCTCGTTTGTCATATGTTGCATCCATTGCTGAATATGCCAGTGTTATGATCGTCTGAGCATAGAATATTGCGTAAGGCAATTACCTGCACTTAATTTTAAATAAATGTATATTTTCTTTTTCCCTTGTTTATCCCCGAACTCCAGTCTCCAATAACAACTTAAGCCAGATCGCGCTACCAGGGATACGAGACGGTGAGATCATTTATGGAGTAATTAATGAGTGATAAAAGAGTTGATTTAATACAAGTTGATGCAAATAAATTAAAAAGTAAGAATTAAATAAAAGAAAAGAAGGGTCCAAAACTGGCGGCAGCGGTATAAGGATAAATAGGGACATGTGCTTACAGTGCTTTTGTTTAATCTACTCTGACGAGAAAACGCCTCTTATTTTTACTAAGCTTTGCTCGTTTTAAGTGGCAGAAATAATAGTGACGATTTAATTATATAATTATTGGTTCTTCCGGAGGACGTGGACTTTGAAGATATGGTGGTGGAAATTCTGAAGATATGGTGGTGGAAATTCTGGCCAACCACTGGTGCTCTGTAGTGCAATGGGTAGCACACGCGACTCACAACCGAGAAGGGCGTCAGGTGACAGGCAGCGGCAGTGTTCCTCCTCTCAGGTTTGTTTGTTCAAAGATTGTCACACCAGGATGGAGGGGAACACGGGCCTATACGCCTATCAGGGTGGTGGTCTGGTCCTTGCCGCGGCGGGCAACCATAGAGTAACTTTATAAAGGCCTAACCCGCGATCCCCCTGGTAGGACGTGTAGAGTATGATGTAGAAAAAATGTGAAATACCAAGAAAATTGTGAGGCATCAATAAAAAGTCAAGAATGAGAAAAAAATAAAATGAAGCATATGGACAAAAGTGTCAAGTACTAAGATAAATGTGTGAAGTAGGAGAATCAGAGGAAGAGGAGGCCAGGGTATGTACCCCCCTCAGTTAACTACTACAAATAACATTAAATAAATAAATTAATAATAAATAAATAAATAAATAAATATGCACACTTGCAGTGGAAAAAACGGAAAATGAGCGAAGATCAAAACAGGGAGTAACCTTTAATATAATAAGATGAAGGCTATAACGAACAAGGGAGTAACCTTTAATATAATAAGATGAAGGCTATAACGAACAAGGGAGTAACCTTTAATATAATAAGATGAAGGCTATAACGAACAAGGGAGTAACCTTTAATATAATAAGATGAAGGCTATAACGATCAAGGGAGTAACCACCTCACATAAATATAAGGAAAAGAAGGCAATAACGAACAAGGGAGTGACCTTAAAAATAATGACAAGAAGGCTATAATCAACATAACTCAAGAGTAACTTTGGTAGGCAGATCGCACTACTCATGATAATACATATGCAAAAGTGGCAGCACTCCTAGAAACAGGAGCGTGTGTGAGTTTTTAACGGATGAATTTATTAAAGAATTAGGGCTCGCAGTAAATGACTGAAGCGAAACCCGTGAATATTGTCTCTGTGCAAAGATACCATATTGAAAATGACGGTAAAAGACAAGTTAATATGGAAGGAAAAAGAAGTTTCCAAGACTTATTGATAACACGCGATGTAGATTTGCCGACTCCTATTGTGTTGAGTACTGATTTGTAGTGTAGCACGAGATTATTTTGAAAACATTGCAACTAAATAAGGAACAAAAGAACGAAGCTTAAAACTGATAATAGAAGGGGAAACCATACAATTATGCCAGGAAAAATATGTCTTATATCTAGAGGTGAAGGATCTTAGCTAAATGTAGATGGAAATGAAGAAAGTCTCACTGAAAATAAGGCCGTACGTTGCCAAGCAGCGGAACCTTTGCAACTGCATGCATCTGTTGCAGGTTACATAACGCTAGTGACGCAACTTCAGGCGAGTGAAGCTTTATTTGAGCCTTGTGTTAGTACTCCTCAGGCTAGAGTCTTGTGCTCAGGGATAGTTAAGTTAACCCCTTCATCTGACAATCAAAGATCTTATGTCACTGTGCCGTATTTGAATATTGAATGTGAGTGTAAAGATATATGATAATACAACGTTAGGATTTGTGAAGCCTGTCACTCATGAGCAATACGCTGATCTGCCACAAGTATCTAGTGTACAGACCGCTGACACAGTTAAGACAGACTTGAAGCCCGCAGAGCTTGAAGTAAGGAAGAAAAGCCTCATTCAAATTGTTGATGCTAAATTCCCAAACGAAGAGAGAGATAATCAGGTCTTAAAGTCCTTAATAAATAAATATATAACAGTGTTTTCCACAAAACAAAAACCATTAACAGTAACGCCCTATTTTCTAAGAACTATCAAGCAAAACACTGATGAAGTAGTGTACAGGCTTCCATATAGCATTCCTATCAGTTATCATGACAGAGCAAATGAACAACTTATATCGCTCCAGCAACAGGGTGTGATTCGCCCTTCGCGATCACCCTATAATGCCCCACTTATCCCAGTGCCAAAAAAAGATGGAGTACTACGACTCTGTCTGGACTTCCGGGCATTTAATAAGACACTACGGGACGACCGGTACCCACTCCCTAATATAACCACCATACTCAATCAATTGGGAGATAATAAGCTTTTTTCATGCCTAGACTTGAAACAAGGTTACTATCAAATCCCCCTAGATGAAATCAGCAGAGAGAAGACGGCATTTTCTTCTCCAGCAGGACATTGGGAATTTACTTCCCTCCCCTTTGGCCTAAAAACAGCCCCGTCCTGCTTCAAGAAAATAATTAACACTGTCCTTACAGGACTATTAGGTAACAAGGTTCAGGTATACCTCGATGACATCTTATTATCCTGGGCGATATATTTTCTAATCATGTAGATAACTTAGAACAAATGCTGGAAAGCTTCAAGGAAGCCAAACTGACTATTAAGATGGAGAAGTGTAACTTTTTTAAAGGACAAAATAGATTACCAGGGCCATGTCATCAGCTCAGAGGGAATAAGACCTCAATCTAGCAAGCTGGAGGCCATACAAAACATCCCGGGCCCCCAAACTGTTCATGATTTACAGTCTTGGATTGACTAATTATTATCGCAAATTTATTGCAAATTATTCATAAATAGTTGCTCCTCTTCTAAAGATTTACAAAGGGAAGAAAGGTAACTCAAGAAAAAGAAGAAAAAAAACTCCACTCGTATGGACAGATGAAACAAAAATTGCGTTCTCATCCCTTAAGGATGGAATCCTTGATACAGTCACTCTAAAAAAAAAAAAAAATTCCTGACTTTAACAAACGTTTCATGTTCAGTACTGACGCGTCCTACTACAATACTGGTGGAGTATTGCAACAACAGGATAATGATGCTAAACTAAGACCTGTATTTTTTTTTGTGAGAAATTGAATACGGCAGAACAGCGGTACAGCACAGTTGAACGAGAGGCTTTAGCTGTAATTTATGGGTTGCACGTAAACCGCCCATTAATACTGGGTTACCCTATTGAGATCCACACGGATCATAGACCTTTAGTCTGGTTGTTACGGGCAGCTAGTCCCAACGGCAGGATAGCTAGATGGCAGACTCTCATGAGTGAGTATGGTTTCACAATCAATCATTTGCCTGGCAAGGAAAATATAGTAGCAGATTTTTTTTTATCAAGGATGAAGGCTCAACAGGACACTGAGATTGAATTAGAAGGACACGCGCGATAATGTTTGTGGATGGGGAACAACAAACACCGTGGAACACGTGGATAATGAGGGGCAAGGTATTGCATTAGTGTAGAAAAAGAAACAGACGCCGAAAGATGATAAAATAAAATATATGATATGTATGGACCTGTATTGTGAGTGTATTGGCCACACACTTGACTGGAGTATTCAGGAGATTAGTGAGCTGCATGATGAGCAGCCAGCATGTAAGTATGCTAAAAGAAGGAAGCCCCATGAATAAAAATTGAGCAAAGACTCAGAGAAAAAAGGCATAATGTGAAGATGCCGCCCGTTAGAGGAACAGGCGGAAAATCTGTTATATTGTGTTGAAGACACCCCTGTTAGAGGAACAGGTGGAAAATGTGTTATGCTGTGTTGAAGACGCCCCTGTTAGAGGTACAGGTGGAAAATGTGTTATATTGTGTTGAAGACGCCCCTGTTAGAGGTACAGGTGGAAAATGTGTTATATTGTGTTGAAGATGGGCATAATGTGAGATGCCGCCCCTGTCAGAGTTGCATGTGGAAAATAATGTGTTTTAGTGAATCCGTACGGAGAACCCACTAAGGTGGTGATTCTACCCCCCAAGTATTTCCAAGGCGATAACTCTGGCTCATTCGTCGCCACTGCAGGGCACGGAGGAACCAAAGTTACGTTATGTCGGTGTAGAAAGTTCGCTTTCTGGCCAGGAATGAAACGGGATGTAGAAAATTATGTAAGGAAGTGCGTCATGGTAGTCGTTTTAAAAGTGAGTTGGGAACTTGCACCCTGCTCCTTGGCGGCATTATCCAGACGTCACCGCTCCTTTTGGAAGAATATACATGGACCTTGTGGGTCCCATGGGTGTATCGGACAATGGGGTTCGATACGTAATGCTCATAGTTGATGTTTTTAAAAGGTATTTGATTACAGTACCCTTACGGAGTAAGGAAGCCCGCGAAATGACAAGGGCGTTGTACAGTCGGCTATAGAGAGTAGTGTCACACTGTCCAGTAAGTTTCGTTCAGAAAGCGACATCTGGCAACGCCTCCGCGCGACATGAAAATTATTACATCCTATCGAAATCGTACTTTTGTGGTGATCGGTGGTCACAGGTGCATTCTACATCATTTTAAGATAGATATTTATCAAAAGTGCCCGTCGCTAACGCTTAATAAATATGCCTTCTCTAGGCTCTGTCGCTACATTTTGACACGAGCTTTTAGTTTCGGTCAAATTTAGTCAAGAGCAATTCTAAGTTGTTTATCAAACTATGATACATTAAAAAATATACTGCACTTATTAAGGGAGATAAAAAAATAAATCCCTGACAGCCGAGATCTTGTTCTTTATTAAAAAATATATATACGTAAGAATAGGCTATAAACGTTCACATGATGGCGTCGTCGACCGCGGGCTCTTCCGCGCTCGCACTCAACACACACACACACACACACACACACACACACACACACACACACACACACAGGTATTTATACTTAGATATAACGTAATCTTCACGGAAAAATGATTTTAGATTTTTGATGATCTGAATTGTCTTTGAGGCTTTATAGTGACGGGAATTAAGGCTGCGAGTTAAACAGACCCTCAAGCCTATTTGCTGTTTGATGGTAAGGAGCATTAGTCACTGGCTGCCTCTGTGAAGGACAGCATTGCACACGGTGTTTTCAAAGTTTAATAAGAAAAAGTGTTTCAGACTGTTCGTGATGTGTTACCTCATCATCATCATCATCATGTAGAAGACATTCATAATCGCATTTCTAAATTGAATTCATGTAATCTGGTATATTTCTAAGTACATTATATTACAATATAATATAATATTATACAATATTATAATTTCACGGTCACACACACACTGTACACAGTGATGCGCGTCACTAACATCGCCAGTGAATGCGCCACCGTGGTATAGTTGCCAGATACCGCCACCAGGCTAAACATTCTGAAAACCGTGACACTACTCTCTAGCGTCGACTGTACATGGATGTTGTTTGTGTACACGGTGTTCCTCAGACAGTTGTTACAGATCAAGGTTCAGAGTTCGTTAATTCCGTGATGCAGGAGATAAATTAGAAGCTACCTGTGCGACACGCGAAAATAACGGCTTACCATACAAGTGGAAATGAAATAATAAAGCGCGCAAATTATACCGTTGTTAACATTTTGAGGACAATGGTTCTAGGAAGTGTGTCCGTTAGGGATATAATGTTACTTAGTTGCAGTCACCCTGGCCTATAATGCTGCGTATCATCGCACCACAAAGGAGTCCCCTTTTTATCGAGAGAGACAGAGATAGGATTTTTAGAGATCCTCGTATGCCCTTCACTATGTTAGAACAATAATATAAACCTCAGCAACCCTGGTATGATATTGACTCCTATAAAGAGGAAATGGCTGCAATTGCAATGAGAGTTTATGATATTTACTCCTATAAAGAGGAAATGGCTGCAATTGCAAGGAAAGTTTATGATATTTACTCCTATAAAGAGGAAATGGCTGTAATTGCAAGGAAATTTTACGATATTGACTCCTATGAAAAGGAAATGGCTGCAATTGCAAAGAAAGTTTATGATAGATGCCAGGTTTACATTGAAGAAGGTAGAGAAGAAATGGAAAAGCAAAGCTACAAAAATCAAAACTATCAGCGTTGGTGACAGTGTTCCTCAAACATACACCAAAAATAAAATAAAATAAAAAGTTGCAACCTATTTTTGATGGACCCTACAAGGTAATAGAGAAGATTAGTGATATAGTGGTAAAAATTAGGAACCTCAGGACTAGTAAGGTTTCAACGGTCCCCACAGATAAGAGTGAAAGTCCTTCATGAAGACTGCATCGATGTGCAGCAATGTCCAACGGTTAGGCGAGCATACCCTTAAATCCAGAGACAGACACTGATCTATTCTTTGCATTGCTCAACCCTGAAATCGCTGAGAAAAATTATACCGAAAATGATAACTCGTAGCGGAGAGGTGACTGCTACTCATAACACATTAAATAATGTTCGTTCTACAACAGCAATAAACAGCTGATGAACAGGCCCTACCTTCTCAGGTTACTCCCAAACTTTCAGAGCCACCTCAGCATAGATAAAGCCTTCGCTCTTCGACGGTACAAGAGTTGCCTAATGTAATGTCAAAACCAATACGATATAAAACTATTCCAGGAATAGTGTATAAGGATGAAAATGCAATGATTATGCGGAAATATGAGGAAATAGACCACAGATTGATTTGACTCTTTCGGTGTACGACTCAATAACACAACAGGAGTCCCCAACACGTGCTGGCCAAAGTTTCACACCAACATACTATCTATATTATAGTCCTCACAGACAGAGACTATAGTACTGTTTAGCCTCACAGAAGATGTTTTAGCTGCATTATATAAAGCACGGAATTTAACTGCTTCGTTACTTGAAATGTTATTCAAATGTCACCTGAGTATCCAGCTGTAAAAGCAATAAAATACACACTCTTTAATTTTGAAAATGACTTCAGTTCATTGTTGCATCATCTAAGAAAAGTTTTAGGCTATGTGATGACTACTAATCTAAACAAGCTGCATGCTTCTATGAATTATAGAAAAAAAAAACGAGAAATAATTCCTTTTTTAAGGATCCTTGTCTAATATCTTATTTGGTACCGCGACCCAGGCTCAAGTTGACACAATTCAAAATTTATATAGTTAAATGTTTATTATGGAAAACTCAACATCGTTAAGTAATATGCATGCCATGCAATCTGCCTTTAATAGGCTATATTCAGTTGTAGATGTACTGAACCAAGTTGTGCGCCAGTTTTCTATAGACTTTGGCATTAGGAAGAGAAAAAAGCTCCTACAAGCATTGTTGTATTTTGACTTAGCATTGAGAAACACAAGACCAGGTATACAAGATTTAAAGTTGAGTCTGCAGGCTCCCCTGCAAACATACATAACTCCAACCATTATGTGAGACAAACAGTTGTTCAGTACATTAAAGGAGCCTAGGTTCGGCCTCCAGGTCTTTTGTGCCTTGCAGTTCTTGATTTTTTAGCTTTATATAGGGATGTAATAACTGTCCTCCAGGACAACGGCTTTGCATGATTCTCGTAATTTCTGTCTCACCAAACCTTTACGAGGAGATCCGCCTGACACCTTTGATGTCTTTCGAATCGACTCCCTTCCATTTTCTGTGCAGAATAGCACTTACTTTATTATGTATAGTGTTGATTCACGATATTTTGCCTTCAGTGAGAATAGGAAAATATATTTTCTGCTTTCTAGTACAGAACACAATAACAAGAATAACCATATGTTAGTTTGTCCTCCCACAGGCCCCGTCTATGAGGCTAGTCACGCAGCCTCTTGTGAATCAGCTGCTTTCTTGAATCATGAGTCAGTGATCAACCTCTGCCACACAATAGTCTTGAAAACATTTTCCCCTATGTTTATAAAAGGTCCTGGCAACTGGACCTATTCACTTGCCTCCCCCATCACTCTGACACTCACATGCCCTACCCATCCTGTAAACAAACATACTGTCAGCTTGGCGGGTAATGGGATATTGACTCTTCGGCAAGGTTCTCTTCGCAGTGCTGAGTCTATCCCCCTACAGGAGCTAACAGCTGGCTAGCAGCCCCTAAATTCTGTGGTCGAGCCGGATCAGCCCTTTCAACCAGCAATCCATTGGTGGATTGTCTTCGCCATTGTCGTGATCCGGGTTCTTCTGCTGGTGACGTCAGCCGTGGGGTATTCCTATGTCCTGCGCTACGCACGACGCCGCCTACTTCCAGAATAGAGCCAATTGCAGACATTGAAAGGCGTATCTTCTCTCTCAACCAACACCTGTGAGATCTCAGGGGCGAGATCTTCCGGAAGGGGAAGTATGTCGGGATCCAGAAAATGAACAAACAACGAGGGTAAAGGAAAACAGATACCCAGAAAGGAATGACAGATATACAACTGTGTAAACATCTGACAGGACAAACACTAACAAGAAGGGTGACATATATAACAGTGTAAACATATAGGACAAACGATAACAAAAAGGGGAAACAACGAGGGTCAAGGAAAACAGATACCCAGACTCACATACAGAAAACAGATACCCAGTAGGCGTGGTCAGAAAGTGTGAACAACCATTGAAAAAGACTCTGAACCTGTGACGTCATTCGTGGCGACATGTTATAAACCAATAGCTTAAAAGAAAAATCACTGTGGGAGTGTCTTAAGAGTGAATCACGAATAAGCAGGAGAAGTAAAACAATACAACATAATGAGCGAGCCAATGGGTGTGACAGGAAGTATTGGCCACTGGTTATGTAGAAAATTAAGGCGTGTCAAGGATGTAAGTCCGCCTAAAGGAAAGAAAAATGTGACCTAGAAATCAGTGGTATGGGCAGACCGAGCTTGGTTCTCGCCTCAAGCAGACCTGCTACTCACTCAGCTGAGAATGGCTGTTGTGATCTTAATCGTGAGTAGAAATTCGAGACTAAGGGAAACCGACTATATTGTCCTGGAGATTATAATTTAGGAGATGTGAAGTAGGATTGTGAGTGGGACAGGATTGTGATTATTTTATTGCGATGTAAAGCAAAGGTAAAACCACTGGGTGTGGTATAATTTGGTGTTTCCGTGACGTAGTAGATTATACTATAGGAATGTGTTATTAGAATTTTGTGAAGAGAGTACATAATGATTGTGATGTAAACAGAGAGATACAAACCACTGCTTGTGGAACGACGAGTGTTATTATTATTGGCAACAATTGAGCACATTGTGGTATTATGTTTAAGACATGTCGTTTGTCATATGTTGCATTCATTGCTGAATATGCCAGTGTTATGATCGTCTGAGCATAGAATATTGCGTAAGGCAATTACTTTCATTTAATTTCAAATAAATTTATATTTTTTCCCTTGTTTATCCCCGAACACCAGTCTCAAGTAACAACTTAAGCCGGATAACGCTACCAGGGATACGAGACGGTAATTTATGGAGTAATTAATGAGTGATAAAATAATTGTTTTAATACAAGTTCTTTAATTATAGATACAGGGATCTCATTTGCATTTGATTTTTGTTTGTTTTTCAAGGACTTTATAGTTGATGTAACATCACTTGGAATAATATGAAGGACAGACATTGATGTAGGGTAGTCACCTCGTAAAAAAGTAATTGGGTTAGTAGAGGCCGGTGGTATGTTGTTATCAAGGTTAACAGCAATATTTGTGTAATATTTATTGAATGCATCAGTTTATCTGAAAGATGTCGGGGTATTTTGTTATTTACGGATATATAGCTTAGATATATATTTTTTGTAGTTGTTTTTAAGTTGATTAACAGCATTCCATGTTTTTCTAGTATCATTTTTGAAATTTGTAAATATATTCATGTAATAAGACGAGAGCGAACCAAATGGAAGCAGGTCAAGCGAACCATATGGGCGCTAATCACTAGTCACACACACGGCCGCTCTTCTCGCCCGGCGGTGGCACGGGGAGACAGAGCGCCGGTGCGGGAAGGGGGTCAGAAAACCGCCGCTCCCAGGGACGAGGAACTTAAGCAAGGCACAAGGAAACAAGGCCAAGCAAATGTGGTCACACAGTCCACTGTGGCAGCAGAGCGGGGGAGCGTCTTCACGGAGCGAGGCGGCCTGAAAGAATGGAGCGTGCGGCACCTCTCTCTGCCTGTGTCCAGGTGGCGCTGCCAGCACCCTGCTCGATTGCTTCTCTCGACTCTTTCACCCGTTATTATTTGTTTTTCTAGTGCAGCCTAGACTCGTTAAAGCCTAGAAGTTGGGATATTTGCCGTTTTTCTCTAGGCTCTATCGCGAGAGCGAGTATCCCTCTCACATTATAGCTATCGTGCACTAGTCATTCCGGGTTCCCAAAAACATGGACGTACACACACACACACACACACACACACACACACACACACACACACAGTCGGTAGAGCGCTGCGCTGCAATGCTTCACTGCCAAACAGGCGGCGGTTCGGGGCCCCGCTCAGGCCGGATCCTTTCTGTTGACTAGGAGTGATTACTGTCCCCCCTTGAGGAAAGGGGATGGGGTGTGTGGTGTGTGAGGTCCTGGCAGTACCCAGAGATCGACAATAATGAGCACTTGCTCACGTCGTGATTGATTGATTGATTTGGGATTTCCTTCGTGGCGCCGCAACATCTTGGGTCATATGGCGCCGGAGTGCGTAATAAAATGGAAAGCAAATTAGTAAAATAATCTTAGTTTAGAAAAATCTATCCATGGACCAAAGTATGTTGAGGGGTATTAAAAAGTGTTCTAAAATGGTCCATTAGAATAACTTCAGCGTTTAAAAGACTACAGGAGATGGAGAACGCCCACCTCCCGCAAATACCCCATGACGTCATATCCCGGGGTGAGCACCTTTTCCCCCAGCATTAGGGAGAGGGAAAAATTTCCATCAACATGACACCGGGAGAGGTACTGCTCACGCAGGTCCTGCAGACTGGGGCACTCGACCAGCAAGTGCCGGACAGTCATGGGGACCAAGCAGTCGCAGTAAGGCTGCACACCCCGAGACATGAGGAAGCCTTGTGTGTAGCGTGTGTGACCCGTCCTCAGGCGGGCCAGAACGGTTTCCGTTTTGCGACACTTTATGTGGGAGTAAGACCACGGACGTCTTGCCCTGGTCGTGACTTCCACCATAATGCTTGAGGCAGTCATATCCTACCATCTGGCCTGTCACACGCAATCAGTGGTGGCTCGGATGTTATGGTACAAGTCTTTGCAGGGAAGTGGGCGAAGGTGAGGTGCAGCAGGGACAGGCCGGTAGCCGCCGCCTTGGCCAGCCGATCGGCCTGCTCGTTCCCTGAACCCCTACATGGGCCGGGACCCAGCAAAAGGCCACCCGACTACCTCGACGGTTTAATAAGTAAAGCCATTCTAAAATCGATAAAATAAGGGGATGACAGTAATCACGGGCCGCTATAGCAGCCAGTGCGCTACGAGAGTCGCTATAAACAGTAAAGGAGTTCTGGGGGAGACTAAACATAATTTTGAGAGCTAGTAAGATAGCGGAAGTTTCAGCCGTAAAGACTGACGCCACTCTAGGAAGGCTAACGCCCCGGCAGAAGGTGGGAAAGACGACACTGAAGCCTGCTCCAGTGTCCGACTTAGACCCATCCATATAGACGGGAACAGAGCCCTCGTGAGAAGAGAAGTGCTCTAAAAATAAGGACTGTGCTGCGTAACAGGGAGGGAGCTTTTGGTCCGTTATAGGTCAACACACTTCTACGCTGGGAAACTGCCAATAGCCCACCCTCGGGATGCGGTGGGGACAAACAGTGAATGGAGGAACTGCCCAGGCTGCCATAAGTGACTGCACCCTATATCCAAAAGGTTTAGGGAAACTCGGCCGAGTGTCATACACGCGAGAGCGAGAATCTTGGGAGGCGGTAACACAAGGCACAGAATCTGGAAGGCGGTGAGTCCGATACCAGCATCTCAGCATTAAAGACCTCCGGCGCAGGTCCAAGGAATGCATGCCGGCATCCACTAACATACTAGCAATCGCACATGACCTAAAGGCTCCTGTTGCAAGACGGACCCCAGCATGATGCACAGAGTCCAACATACGGAGACGAGCATCCGACGCAGATGAATATATCTCGCACCCATACTCCAGTTTCGGAAGTATAAGTGAGCTGTGCAACATGAGGAGGGTCTGGCGATCCGCACCCCAAGAGGTATGGGCTAAAACTCTAAGGAGGTTAATTGCCTTCAAACAAGTTGCCTTGATATACCGGAGGTGAGGGACCCAGGTCAGCCTTGCATCGAATATCAGCCCAAGAAATCGGGTCTCCTCCACATGAGATTCTGCGACCGTAGAAGTATAGGTCTGGGTCCGTGGACTCCATGAATACGGCAGAAGTGCATGGCCACAGTCTTAGTTTGGGAGAACCGAAAACCTTGAGTTTCAGCCCACGTGGATATCCTGTTAAGTGCCAGCTGTAATTTTCGTTCTATCAGTGACATCCTGGATCCAGAGACTGAGATGGACAGGTCATCGACATACAAACTCCCTCGGACTCCTTCTGGTAGTACACTAATAACGCTGTTGATGGCCACGGCGAAGAGAGTAACACTGAGAATACTCCCTTGCGGCACACCATCTTCTAAAAGAAGAGCATCAGAGTGCATGTCTCCAACCCTCACCCTCAAGAAACGATTCGATAAAAACTATTTGATAAAAATCGAGAGCCGGCCACGAAGACCAAACTCATGGAGGGAAAGTAAGATGCCATGACGCCAGGCAGTGTCATACGCTTTTTCCAAATCAAAGAACACTGTAACTTGGTGTTGGTTGGAGGCGAAGGCCTCACATATAGATGACTCCAAAGATAGAAGGGCGTCTGAGGTGGATCGCATTTTGCGAAAACCATATTGTACTTGTGATAAAATATTCCCTTTCTCTAAGTACCACATGAGCCGCCCATTCACCATCTTCTCCATAACCTTGCAAAGGCATGAAGTGAGTGATATGGGACGGTAATTTGTTGCCTGCCGGTGGTCCTTTCCAGGCTTAGGGATTGCAATAATAACGGCAACGCTCCAGGAAGACGGATAATCACCGGTATACCAAATTCTATTAAAAAGAGACAATAAAAACATAAAGTGATTCGTCAGGAATATGACGTAAAAAGGAGTATGGGATGTCATCGGGACCTGGTGACGAGTCATGGCACTGGTTTAGAGCTGAACGGAGTTCAAGACTAGAAAAAGGGGCATTATACGACTCGCCGTTAGTAGAAGCAAAACTGAGGCCAGCAGACTCCAAGCGCCGACGATGGCGTCCCGAAGGAGATGTAGTGTCTTTCCTAGATACATTTGTAAAATGTTGGGCAAGGACTTGAGCAACTGCAATAGGTTCGGCCACGTTCCTGCCTGCTTCTGACAGGACAGGAGGGGAAGGGACGGTATATTTCCCAGAGATTTTCCTCACTCGTTTCCATACCTGCGCTAGGGACGTCTCCTTGTTTAGGGTGGATACGTATGCCTTCCACGAAGCACGACGGGCCTCTTTAAGGACCCGTCGGGCATGGGCACTCGCCCGTTTGAAGGCTTCTAAGTAATGTGGATCTCCACGATGTCGGCAGAGGCGTGAGAAAGCGGCTCGTTTTGCCTTCACAGAAGCGGCGCACTCAGGGGTCCACCAAGGCATGGGACGTCTGGGAAAGTGACCAGACGTCTTTGGAACTGCTAATATGGCTGCCGAGTGTAGTAAGGTAGTAAAATATGCCACCGCTTCGCCAGTGCTGCTGAAGTCATCTAAAGACCGTGCAGTGGAACTTAGCTGTTTGAAGAGTTGCCAGTCTGCTTTATCTATACGCCAGCGTGGGAGGCGAGTGCGTGGTTCGCCCTTGGCTGACGATAAAACTATAGGAAGTGGTCACTTCCATGCAAGTTCTGTAAAACCTTCCAGTTGAAATCTAAAATAATATTAAAAGAACACAAAGACACATCGATAGCCGTAAAAATACCCGTTTGGCTATGGAAGTGCGTCATATCTCCAGAATTAAGAACTCCCAGTTCCTCATCTTCTACCACAGATGCCAGCATCACGCCTCGAGGGTTAGTGGTGCAGTCTCCCAGTGGATGACGGCCATTCACATCGCCTAGTAAGAGGAAAGGGCAGGAAGATCAGCGATCAAGTTATCAAGATCCCTCCTCTCTACATGAGCGCTTGGAGGAAGGTATAAGCTGCAAACTGTGTACTGTCGTGGGAGAAAGAGCTGGATGCTGACCGCCTGGAAGGGAGCTGACAACCTTACGCGTGAGAAAGGGATATCACGGCGGACCAGTATGGCACTGCCGCCACGATTCCCTTGGTCTTGTAGAGGATAAGAATATAAAATATGGTAACCAGGAGGCCCAAAAGGAGTACTTTCTCCTACCATGGTCTCCTGAATGCAAATGCATACTGGGGAATAACGGGCTATAAGACTGAGCAACTCTTCCCAATTGGCACGCAGACCACGGCAGTTCCACTGCACGATATTGAAGATGATTACTTAGTGAGATGCTTTGGGGCTCTCCCGGAGAGGAATCGCCCTGCACCTACTGGGTTCCTTTTAAAGGGGCCATCACCCTTCATTAAAGGACCCTTGGTCCGAGCTGTAGCTGGTTGCGATACCATATGTACCGCAGACCGATTGGCAGGCTGGGGGCATTCAACTACCCTCCTGCCCGCGACTGCTGCCGGCGTCTTCCCTCTCCCGCCTCTCCCAACCGTCCGCCACTCTGAGGTAGCAGCAGAGGAGGAGGAAGCAGAGGAGGTCCCGGAGAAGACTCTCCGGAGGTTGAGGCCACAGGCGCCGGCAGCGACGCACCGCAAGCCTGATCACCAGCATACTCCGGCCCACAGAAAGCCGGAGCAGCTGGCGCAGGGCGGCGGCAGCCGACGCCCGGGTACCTCCGGCGATCCTACAACTGGCGCCGGAGTTTGCAGCTTGGTAGGGGGAGTCTCATCGAGAGACTCCTCACTGCGTGAACGTTTCTGTTGTTGTGGCTCTGTTCGGAGCGGGACACGATTTGGTGTGATTTCAGGTAAAGGCGTCGACACAGAAACGACGGGAGCTGCAGGGCACGACATATCCTGGGAGGTTTTGAGACGGCGTTGAGCGTGTGACTGGAGAACTGAGGCATAGGTTCTACCAGGACTAGACAGCCTGGTAAGGGCGAGTCGCTTTGCCTCTACAAAGACAATTTCTCTTTATTTCGAATGGTAAGCACCTCTCTCTCAAATCTAAGGCGATCACACTCTTTCGATGAAGCTGGATGGGGCTCGGCACAGTGGTAGCACCGAACAGGGCCTGGCACTCCTCACCATGGTCATCCCTACCGCAGGTGACGCATACTTAGGGAGACCATTCTGCAGGCGGCGGCATGTCCGAGTCACATGTCCATATAACTGGCAATGGAAACAACGTCTGGGGTTTGGGACATATGGTTTCACGTGGAGGTTTAACCATGCCAATTTTACAGTTCTAGGGAGCTCTAGCCGATTAAAAGTTATGAATAGTGTGGGTGTGGGTGTCAGTGCTCCTTCTTCTTTCTTGTGGACACGCCTCACCGCAACAACGTCATACTCCTCGAGTTCCTTAACCAGGCGCTCCTCCGAGTAACGAAGGAGATCTCTTGAAAATACCACGCCGCGCGATTGGTTCATGGTAGCATGGGGGGCACATGATACTGCAGCCCCGGGAACTGAGGTGAGGGCACGGAGTCTGTCACTCTCTTCAGGAGAAGAGACTTCCACAAGAAGGCTGCCATCTCCCTGCGGAAGCATCTTCGGCTCTCTGCCGCAAGTCTTGACAAGTTCACGGTGGACTTCGAAAATGTCGAGATCATTAACAGATCGACCATCTAGGGACTTTACGGTGATGTATTTGTCATAGGATACAGATTCAAATAGACCGGGCAGGACCTCAACTTGAGAACTCTGCGAGACTGGCACATTCTTTGGTCCCTGCTTCCGGCTCTTGGTCCGGGAGCCACCGGGTCTGGGGATTAAGAAAGAAGAGGCAGATGCCCCTTTAGTGCCACTCGGAGCCTGAAACGGCTCCAGGGTGGCGATGAAGGAAGGCCGAGAAGAGGTTTCCGGGGACGGTCGGAGGTCAGGTAGGGATGTAGGCCGAGGTAAATTCGGGGATTTAGATGCCATAAAAGGTGACAATTATTTCACTTCCCCACCCCCCCACCCACCACGGAGCCCAACATGGGGAGGCTAATGCTGGAGCAACAGCTCACAGCAGCCTCAGGGTAGTGGGGAAGTATACGTGGCAGCTGCCTGGTGTGAGGCGGCAGCCGCGGGACCATTGCGGTGCCCACCAGACAACAGCCACTTGACCCTAGCCAACGCATGACCAGCCGATTGATAGAGCGGGGCCACACAAGACCACCCGTCTTACCCCAACCCTCCCGCCAAAGGAGCGTGTTGTCCACCGAAGGGAACTACACCCTGCCCCGCGGTGGACTCAACTCCCAGACGAGAGGGCGCGGGGAGTGTACGGGACGCCACGCACGGCAAACACGTGGGGAGGCTCAGCCATGCCCTTGATGGTAGTCGAGCAGGCACATACGTCACCACTGGTAAGCCTCCATTACCAGTAGTGACGGGGGAGTGTTTAGTCCACTCTGGCCGACAAACAGCAAGCCCTACAGAGATGGACGGACCACCTAAGTAGGTGGTGCTGCCGACCAGGCTTCAAGCCCCGCTACCACGGCAAGGAACTCCCCTCAGCGGGGCTCACGTCGTGAAGGTACCTGCTGGCGAAAGCGAGTCCGACTCATGATCAGGCCGCGGTGAATTACACACACACACACACACACACACACACATACACGTAAGCAAAATATAGACAATGAACAAAATATTTACAATCAACAGCCACCAAAATGATCAGTATGATGTCTGGATTGTCTGTAGTGAGTAAGTATTTACAAATTTGGAGTAGGGTTTGTCTGTGTGGGAGTAAGTCTGTTACTGTGCGGCACTGGAGGCAATAATGTTCAAGGGTGTTGGCGTTCGGTTGCTCACACAGTTTGCAGGAGGAATAGTGCGGCACATCCTCTTCTTGGGAGACCTACCACACTGGCCGGTATCCGAGCCTGAGCCGCGCACTCACAACATTGTACCTCCGTACGTGAGGCCGTGTCGGCGGTACTTGTGACGACACTGGAGCATGTTGTCGTGGTGCTGGATGGACCCACTGTTGGCCCGTTATGCGTCCCTGCGACGCACTGTCTTGGCGAGAGCAACTGAGTATATGCTGTATCGCAGGCACCGGAGGGAGGGCACAGCATCCGTATCATGCAAGTCCAGTGTACAGGCCGCCTTGGCAAGACGATCCACCGTGTCATGATCAACAAGCCCGATGTGGGAGGGCGTCCACACGAAGGACATGACAAGAGAGGAATCGCGGGCAATGGCTAGTTGACGCAGGACGTCCTGTACAACACTGCCACAGCTGGGTCTGGGCGAGGAGAGGGCATGGAGAGCAGACTGGGAGTCACAGGTAATAACCCCATTCACTCTTCGTCGAGCAAGGAGAGTTACTGCATCCAGGTTGCCGTGAAGTTCACAGAAGGTGGAGCTCGATGAGTCTGGTAGCCTGCGGCCGAGCCACTCATCCCCCACAGGCGGCTCCATGGTGGGGGAGAACATGGCACACGCTGCACTCCTGTCTGCCTGCATTGAACCGTCAACGTAGATGTGCTGGACGGCGGCGACTGACGTGGACACAGTGGCGATGGTCTCCAGAGCCAATTGCTTCTGCAAGAGGAGAGGGGAGTCTTTGGAGGTCGGTGTAAGTGTGACAGCAGGGAGGGGGACCCGATATGGTGGTAAGCCAGGAACAGCTGTCTCCTCAGGGACGTTAATGGCCAGATCACGAATGTTGTCACACACAGCATTGACGAGGTTGCGGCCACCTGGTCGAAGTTGGAGTCTGAGTGCGTTTGGGTCGAGCGATGTTCTGATGACTGCAGAGAAGTGCGGAGCAAGGTGGGGAGAAATATGTCACATTGGCGTAAATTATATCTACAAGTGGAGGCAGGTCAAGTTCCGTCTGCATGTTGACTATGCGAGTGGAGAGAGGACACCCCAGGATAAACCTCATGACTCGATTCTGGAATACCTCAAGTGGTCCTAGTGCTTTTCTGGGCAGATGACTTAGTGCAGGGGACAGATAGTCAACGACTGACCGAAGGAACAGGATGTAAAGGGTCGTATTTTAAAATATTTCGTCGCCCAAGTTCACATATTTGACATGGCTTTCGTAGGAGCTGTAGGCCTTTCGAGGGGTAGTTTTCTGACCCTGGTGGTAGTTTGACCCTTCCTCTGTGCCATGAACCTTGAAAAACACTCATGAAAACAGATTGATCCCCTCTTTGACCTTTATAAACAGTTGATGTGAGAAGCGATGGTGTCTTAAAATACGGCCCGAAGAGTCCTCAACACTTTTTTTTTTTTTTTACGTCGCGGGCTATTGCGCCGGTAGGCTTCTTCCCGGTGGGGCCTGATGGTCGGCCCAAGGCTTCTTCCCGGTGGGGCCTGATGGTCGGCCCAAGGCTTCTTCCCGGTGGGGCCTGATGGTCGGCCTAAGGCTTCTTCCCGGTGGGGCCTCATGGTCGGCCCAGCCCGTTCTGGCGCAGGCGAGTGTTTATAGTGGCGCCATCTTGCTTGGATGGAGACATCTGTGGCACTGGTGGCAAGCCACTTGATAGGGGAGAGGCGGGGCTGCAAACGGTCTAGGAGGTCCTTCACGATGGGATGGAGCTGTTGGCGAGCGGGTATTGCTGGGGTGATCCGGACTTTTGCGCCCGGGTATGTGTACTGCGTGCAGTGAGGGATGGCATTCCCACCCATGGTGAACGCTGGCAGTGCTCTGAGGTTGCGGGAGGAGAAGATACTGCTTCTTTCCGGGAAGATGATGAACCCACAGGCGGTAGTAGACATATAAATGGCGAAGAAATAGCTGGAGATCATGAGGTGAGGTCGAATGGATGCAGATGTCGTCCGCGTAACAGGTGGCAGTAGTTCCAGGGATGGCAGGAAGAAGATAGTGTAGACGGTGCATCAGGACATTGAAGAGAAGAGGACTTAGAACACCACCCTGTGGGGTGCCAAGCTCAAATCGTTCCTTGGAGCTGCATGCACCCCTAAAAAGACACGTGAGGTGCTGGTACAGAGATAACCCCTTATCCACTTTAGAAGGCTTCCTTAACACCGAAGTCCACCAGCTGGTCAAGAATAATATCCCTGTTGGCTACGTCGAAGGCACTTCTGAGATCAAGGAAGGCAACCACGCTAGTGGGGGAGAGGCGGGTGTAGAGTTAACGAGGCAGTGATGAGTACTTCGTTGTGGAAGGAAGCCATACAATGATACAGACTAGGAGAGAGCTTATCCTTTTGGCGATGCATGAGTCGGGCAAGAAGGATGCGTTCAAGGACCTTACTAAAGCAAGACGTAAGGGAGATAGGCCTGAATTTATTGGTTCCAGGTTTTGGTATGGGCACAATTAAGCTGGAGGTCCAGGCAGAGGGAGCATGTCCTCGGAGGAAGCAAATATTGAAGAGCTTTAATAGAGGTTTACCAGGAACTTTCTCAGGCAGACGAAGCACTTGGTAAGGAATACCGTCATCGCCGGGGGCAGTGGTGTTTGTACAAGCAAGGGCACGTCGCAGTTCAGTCTCCGTTAATGGTAGCTCATCCTCCTCATCCGAACTGAGCAGTGCAGCCATCAGGCGGAGGTTGCGTTGGGAGGAATGTGCCTCTTGAATATGAACAGGAAGATTACATACTTGAGACTGTGCGGACCAAGTACTGATGAGGTCCTGGGCATATTCCTGTGGGCTGTGGTGGAGGGCGCAGGTGGGGTTTTCTTGATGGTCCTGTTTATTAAATGCCACATGGTCCCGACGCTAGTCTGATGGTTGATAATGTCAGTATATTTGTGCCATGACTCGGTGTAGGCGCACTTCTGTAGGGCAGTCAGGTCGTCCCTCGCCACCTGGTACTGACGTAGACGATCCGGTGTGGGTTGTCTCTTGAAAGGCAGGCCCAGCGTCAGCCGCAGTCCTTTCCGCTTGGGCAATGCGATGATCCAACGTCCAGGCATGGGCTACAGGGCCTGACAACATAACGGCTGTAAAAGTCATGGGTGGCCGTCACCAAAGAATTGTACTAGTCGTCAGGTGAGAGGAAGTCAAAGGTGGTAAGAAGGCTTGAGATGTACGAGATGTAGGTGGGGCAGTACTTTGGAGGGATTGAGATGCGGGTGCGGCGGTGAAGGAGTGGAGGGTGGGCCGGAAGGGAGTACTGCAGACTGAGGGCAACATGGTCGGAGAAGAGTGTATGAATAGACTGGCAGTTGACACGGGACGCAAAGAGGTCAGACGTTAGGATGTGGTCCAGTGTGCCCCCACGCGCGTGTGTGGCTCCACCAGTGTTCCAGCGGGTGAGGCGGTAGCGGCGGATGTAGTTGAGCAGAGGCAAGCCATTGCGGCTATGCTGGGATCACACATCTGCGATTTCGCTCTGCGACGGTTGGCGATTTTGAAAATGCACGAAATCGTTGGATCATCGCCATTGTCTCTGCGAGTTTGCCTCTGTTTCAACTAACAGATCCATGGCGAGGGAGGGTCGTTCGCCTATACGCACAAGAGGGCGACAGGCGAGGGGACGTCGAGGTGAATCGTGTGTTAATGCGCGCGACTGTACGCAGAGGACCGCAATTTTGAAAATAAAACCCGTTGCGACGGATCGCGATGAACGCAGTTTGTTTCTGGTATTCAGGTTTTTAGAATGAAATCAAGGAAACTTATGAGGCAATGTGTTGTGGAGGAGGCTCTAACGTTGCCGAACTGCCTCTGATCAATTTTGTAATGAATAGTATCATATGCCCAGCTAAACACAAAGTCTTCACAAAGTAGGCTCGGGATTGGAGTGATGGCAATGGGTCTTAGTTCATTAAGTGAGGTGGGGTTGGTGACTTTGGGGATGGGAGTGACGAATGATGTTTTCCAATCTGTGGGGCATTTGCTCTGAGTGAGGGAGGCATTTATAATGGAGGCAAGGTGGGTAGCAAGTTCATAGGAAATCTCCTGATAAAGCTTTATGGGTAAATCTAGAGGTGTGGTAGACCTTTTGAGTTTGAGAGATCTGAGCTTTTCGGCAACTTGAAACTCTTCCACGGCGGGAGGATTAGACGGGGAGGGTAGGTCGGCAGGCAAGGTTTAGGGGAAGGCTTTGACAGATGGAGGAAAAATGAGAGTTAATCAGTTCAGCTATCTCAAGGGGGAAGGAGGAGGAGGAGAGAAAAGGGAAAGCCGACGACGGGTTGCCCAGGCCACGCAAATGGCGTATCTTGGAGAACAACTTGCTGGTGTTATTGCCCACCAGGTGTTGTAATTCTTGTGGGTAGTACTCCTTCTTCGCCACTGCGATTTCCCTGATGACTGTGTTGCGAAGGGCCCTGTATCTTGCTAGGTCCGTGTGGAAGGCGCGGTTCCTTTGCTGCATTAAGGGCTTAATCCTGGAGGTCATCCAAGGCAGTCGGCTGGGTAGTTGTGTTGTGTCTTGGTGGGGAAGAAGTGGTGATACGCCTGAGTGATGGTGGCAAGGTAGTTGTTCCACTTCTCCGTGACGTCACGAACGGTAAGGACCTCGACCCAAGGATAGCCCACCAACCACTGCCCAAACTGCCTAATCTTGGAGTCAGGTGTCGGGCGGGTGGTCCTCTTGACCGTTTCGCACCTCCGTGAGATGGTAGGGGAAGGCGTCCATGGGACTGAGGGGGGTAGTATCAGTCCGTCAGGTCAGTGAGGATAAGGTCCAGCGTGTTCCTTTCGTGCGTGGGAAAATTAACAAGTTGTGTGAGGCACGGATGGGCGGTAACGTCCGCAATGTCTAGTTCGTTGAAGTCCCCACACAACACGAACTTAGCGCCAGGGTACCTCACACGTGTAGCGTCCACTGTATTGATGAGATGGTTCACTAACGCAGGGCCGGAGGGAGAGTGGGGTGGATGGTACACTGTACAGTGTACATAGTATGATGGTGTCAACCTGCGGGGGTGGCGGGAGGAGGTGGTTTTGATCCACATTGCCTCCACCTCATCGGGAACGTCCACATTGAGCAATGAGGGGTTGAAAGTGTTTCGGCACCACACTAGTACTCCACCGCCTCTCCTGTCCTCTCTGAGGCGGGAAAACACACTGTACCCGTCCACCTGGCACAGCTCATGGGTCATGATGGTTTTCATCGCTGTCTTTGCAGTCCCTCATCCCTCTATTAAAAAACACCTAACTTATAGGGTTTGTATGTTAACAAACACAGATAACCGTTTATATCACTAATTATTATTTTTCAAATATTAGAATAATGATTAAAGAGGTAATAAGTTACTATTTTTAGCAGTGATATGTTAGTGCCGTCACTATGCCAGGGGCCACTTTTGCGGCACTTTGGTGGAAATAGCTATCTATTTTGGCAAAGACAGGTATAACAGTGTTGGGGTAGTTATTCAGGTAATGATTCAGAATAATTTTATGCGTAACTGCATTGCCATGTACTAATTTTCTACAAAATCGTACAGGTGGCGGCTCTGTACAAACACACACCCTCACTGATGCTGAGGAGGCCATGGCGCAGGTGCTGGACCCTGCAGTTGTAGCGGGCATAGGATCTGGTTTAGAATCAGATCCTCGTCCAACACCTTCTGTGTCCACAGGTAAATTATGTTATGAAATGTACTTCATGCTAATCTTAGTCTTTATGACAAGTGCTACTAACTTGATATATTTCACCATAAAAAAAATCAATAATGTAGTGAAAAATCTTGAAATGTTTGTCGTTAAGTGCTGGGAATCGAACTCAGGCCTTCATAATAGTAGTCAGCAGGGCAGCAACCCAACTGAGCCAATGATGAGCTAAAAAGTCACTATGCCAGGGGCCACTTCTGCGGCACTTGCCGTAACACCCCAGCCCCACACTGTGGACTTCATATGAAGGAAAAGTGACCGCACTCATCAGTTGCTCTAAAGGCATGGGTTCTTTTTCCCATAACTTTTGTTGTTTATCTTGATTTTTTAACACATTCATTTGTTTTATTTGGTATAGATTATTTTATTGTTTTGACCACCAACTCTTGATTTCCAGAGAAACTTAATTATGAAATAAACGTCCACCTTCAGTGGTTCAGTGCAACACAACTGATTTGAAAATCAACTTGACCTTTTCACCTTCATGTTTGCTCAGGCAGAAATTGCAAAGCTTTTATGTAGTTTCAATTGGGTTTAAGGAGAGACCACCATTCTGCATAGAGTGTGTGTGGTGTGAACATATATACCTTAAGTTGAGCAGACATATTTGTTTTGGTTTTCCTAAAATTCCTAGCTACTCATAATGAAAGCACAAAATAAGATATCATGCCATGTTGAATTACTCTTATCATAATGATTTTTACGTACAGCTACTGCAGACACAAGTGTGTAGAATCTTCCTTTCGCAGGATTCTATGACACCCGCACCTCTGCAAGGCCCACCACAGCCCCCTCCTCACCATCCCCGCCCTACTACTACTCACCAGCTGGCCCCTCAATTGGCACCTGTACACTGTGCCCCAGAAACTCAATATCCCCCTGATTTAGGAGCAGCACCTTCCCACACTTTCACCAGCAGACAGAGGAGAGTTAACTCACCAGTTGGGACCAAAATGGTGGAAATTCTAGAAGATATCCTTCTTGAAGTGAGGAGGCTGAGTGGTGCTATGGATAAGGTGGCTGCAGCCTTGGAAAAAAATGCAGTTACCTTGTCATTACCTTGTCAAAAAAAGGTGACAGGTCCAGTTAGGTAGGTTTTTATTAACTAGGTTTCTTTAGTTACAAACAAAACAGAATTAACCTTTTTTATTTTGCCTTTGTGGCATAACATGAATTATACTATAGTCCATTTTGTTACGGTGGATCCCTAGATCTTACCTTAGTATATTAAGACACCGCTGACTGGCTGTTGGCAGGGAGGGTATCTGACAATTTTGGCATCTAAAACACTATCCTATGATCAAGAAATATTAGTATTTCTTTACTTAGCTCATCTGATATAGATAAGTTTATTTTGTTGATAACATTGGAATAAGCAGTGACTCCACAACTATTAACACAATTTCCCATCCTCAATTGTTGATAATTATGGTGAGTAGAAGTCAGAGAACAACATTTAGTGATAATATATACTTTCATCTTTTATCAATATTTCCTGCCATTGTGGATTCACAGCTGAAGTGAATGGACTATAGGTATAAAAACATTCTAAATCAATCAGTCAAATTGTCTGCCCTTACATTTCTCAAGTATTAATATTCCTTCTGAATAAAAAAGTCTTTCCTTTTGTTAATGCAGCAATTATTTTGCACACATACGTATGCAGAAAGACACCAATACAGTAAAAGTCCAATCATCCGAAAATCCCAGTGGTGTGAATTTGTAGTTTGTATATTTTAAAGTGACGTAGAAGAAATGTTAAAATGAAAAACATTACAAAAAAATACACAGAAGTGCCAAAGGTGCCGAGCCGTGGGTACAAGAGACAGGACTCAGGCGAGGTGTAAATCAAGTCTAGGTGTTGCCCTAATGTACAGGTATCTCTCTCTCTCTCTCTCTCTCTCTCTCTCTCTCTCTCTCTCTCTCTCTCTCTCTCTCTCTCTCTCTCTCTCTCTCTCTCTCGCTATTGCTGTTCTGCATAGTGCCAGAATGTTTAGTTCAGGTCCGGTTGTTTTGGGTGAGGAGACAGCATGAGGAACATTCCTGACAGCAACGCCACCACCCTCAGAGCAAAACAAGCCAGGAGGTTGTTCAGGGTGGACACAGCATGATAAATGTTGCTTATGACGACACCACCACCCTGAGAGCCACCAGCGAGAGTGAAGAACAAACCGGGTGTCTGAGATGGCAGGGCTTCTGTTTTAAGTGCTAGGGCTTTGTGGCGACTCACTTTTCGCTGAGATGTATATACATGCAGGTTTGTATAATATATTTTTAACTGTCTTTTATGTACACGTAGGTTATAATTATAATATACAAACTTACATGTATATACAGTTTCAGTGAAATGAGTGAGGAGTCACCACAAATCCTGAGCACCCAAAACAGAAACCCTGCCACCTCAGTCTCCCAGTTTGTTCTTCTCTCTCACTGGTGGTTCTCAGGGCGGTGGTGTCGTCATCAACATTCATCATGCTGTCTCCTAAACAACCTGACCTTGTCCAAACATTGTGACACTAAACAGAGCAGCAATTGCACCATATATTACTACACCTCAATATACATGATACCTGCATATCAGTACCTTACATACCATCACCAAACAAGTTATGATAAGACAAAGTATGCATGCATGCTATTACATAATATTTGTGTCAGTAGAGGAATTCAATTAAATGAACCTTTACTAGAGATTCAAAACATGGAACATGATGCCTACAGAGGAAATGAAGACACAGGGCAGGCTCGACGAAGGGATCTGATTGACAATGTCTTTTCATAGACAGTGTTGTTGGTTGGAACCAACCAACAACACTGTCTATGAAAAGACGTTGTCAATCAGACCCCTTCGTAGAGCCTGCTCTATGTCTTCATGTCCCCAAAAGTCTGTTCCACCACAACACGTGTCCTCGAGTGGCTGCGGTTATAGGCGCGATGATCATCAGTTGTTGGCTGGCTCACTAGTGTCATTAGGAAGGGCTCCAGAGGATAACCAGAATCACCTGCAAGGATCAGAATATAAACTAATTTTTCATCTAACATCATCTTTGCAATGGTTGTTTTTGTTAAGGGAAAGTTAACCAGCTTCTTAATGCTATCATCCCTTAAGCTGGTGAATTCTGGAACAGCCTTTCTCTGCTTGTGTATCTTCCTGTCTACTACTTAAGCTCTTTCAAGAGGGTAGTATTAAGACACCCTTATCTACAATGGGACCATACGCTATAGCTGCGTGTGGCCTCAAAGCTCATTTACAGCACATTAGCCCTTGAGCCTGCGGTGAGAAGGATCCCATTACTTCCGAGGCACTGTGCTAGGGTGACATCCAGTTTACATCAGTTTACCTTCCCCAGTCTTCCTCAGGTACCCATTTATCGTCCAGCCCAAAAGCGAGGATGAACAGCCACTGCACCCTCAAGGATCCCTCCACACACACCTCCTCAGCCCCTCGCTTAGGACCATCCAGCAGACCACCACACCCAGCACCACCAACATGGCCAACCACTCCGCCCAGCACCACAGTCTTTTAACGTCTACCTTTTACTTCCTACTGGAAGTATGCCAACATGCAGCCTGTGCCTAAGAGGGGTGACCGTTCCAATCCTTCAGACTACAAAAGATCCTCCCAACATAAACTACACGATTCCAGGATGGAGGCTGTAGAACGCTCAACTTCATACCTTACTATCACTTCCAATTAAGGCAAGAAGAACTTTGTCCTTCAACGCCTCAAAAACTCATTTGTTTAACCCGTCAACTCGACACAATCTTCCAAACACTTATCCCCTATTTTTCAATAACACTCAGCTGTCACCTTCTACAGTAAACATCCTCAGTCTAACCTTAACTCAAAATCTCAACTGGAAACTTCACATCTTCGCTCTTACTTAATCAGCTTCCTAGAGGTTGGGCTTTCTGTATCGTCTCTGCCAGTTCTTTTTTATCCTCCCAAATGATATCTATATGCAGGGACCTTGTCTGCCCTATTATGGAGTATACATCTCATAATGTTCTTTACTCTTTGTCTCTTTCCATTCCTTAAAAAAACTCTGAGCGCCCATTAACAAAATATAACATATACTACATTTCCATTGCTCTAAAAAATATGAGTGGCCATTTTATAAAAATATAACATATAAAGCTTTGCTCGATTTAAGTGGCAGAAATAATAGTGACAATTTAATTATATAATTATTGGGTCTTTCGGAGGACGTGGACTTTGAAGATATGGTGGTGGAAATTCTGGCCAACCACTGGTGCTCTGTAGTGCAATGGGTAGCACACGCGACTCACAACCGAGAAGGGCGTCAGGTGACAGGCAGCGGCAGTGTCCCTCCTCCCAGGTTTGTTTATTCAAAGATTGTCACACCAGGATGGAGGGGAACACGGGCCTATACGCCTATCAGGGTGGTGGTCTGGTCCCTGCCGCGGCGGGCAACCATAGAGTAACTTTATAAAGGCCTAACCCGCGATCCCCCTGGTAGGACGTGTAGAGTGGCAAGATGGCGCCACTATAAACATTCGCCTTGCGCCAGAACGGGCTGGGCCGACAATCAGGCCCCACCTGGAAGAAGCCTTGGGCCGACCATCAGGCCCCACCGGGAAGATGCCTACCGGCGCAATAGGCAACAACTAAAAAAAAAAGTGATGTAGAAAAAATGTGAAATACCAAGAAAATTGTGAGGCATCAATAAAAAGTCAAGAATGAGAAAAAAATAAAATGAAGCATATGGACAAAAGTGTCAAGTACTAAGAGAAATGTGTGAAGTAGGAGAATCAGAGGAAGAGGAGGCCAGGGTAGGTACCCCCCTCAGTTAACTACTACAAATAACATTAAATAAATGAATGAATAATAAATAAATAAATAAATATGCACATTTGCAGTGGAAAAAACGGAAAATGAGCGAAGATCAAAACAGGGAGTAACCCTTAATATAATAAGATGAAGGCTATAACGAAGAAGGGAGTAACCTTTAATATAAGATGAAGGCTATAACGATCAAGGGAGTAACCTTAAAAATAATGAAAAGAAGGCTATAATCAACATAACTCAAGAGTAACTTAGGTAGGCAGATCGCACTACTCATGATAATACATATGCAAAAGTGGCAGCACTCCTAGAAACAGGAGCGTGTGTGAGTTTTTAACGGATGAATTTATTAAAGAATTAGGGCTCGCAGTAAATGACTGTGAAGCGAAACCCGTGAATATTGTCTCTGTGCAAAGATACCATATTGAAAATGACGGTAAAAGACAAGTTAACATGGAAGGAAAAAGAAGTTTCCAAGACTTATTGATAACACGCGATGTAGATTTGCCGACTCCTATTGTGTTGAGTACTGATTTTTCATGCAACACGAGATTATTTTTAAAACATGGCAACTAACTAAGGAACAAAAGAAACGAAGCTGAAAACTGATAATGTAAGGGGAAACCATACCAATACAACCCATTATGCCAGGAAAAATATGTCTTATATCTACAGGTGAAGGATCTTAGCTAAATGTAGATGGAAATGAAGAATGTCTCACTGAAAATAAGGCCGTACGTTGCCAAGCAGCTGAACCTTTGCAATTGCATGCATCTGTTGCAGGTTACATAACGCAAGTGACGTAACTACAGGCAAGTGAAGCTTTATTTGAGCCTTGTGTTAGTAATCCTCAGGCTAGAGTCTTGTGCTCAGGGATAGTTAAGTTGACCCCTTCACCTGACAATCAAAGATCTTATGTCACTGTTCCATATTTGAATGTTGAAAGTGAAAGCATAGAGCTAGATGATGTACAACGTTGGGATTTGTGAAGCCTGTCACTCATGAGCAATACGCTGATCTGCCACCAGTATCTAGTGTACTGACCGCTGACACAGTTAAGACAGACTTGAAGCCCGCAGAGCTTGAAGCAAGGAAGAAAAGCCTCATTCAAATTGTTGATGCTAAATTCCCAAACGAAGAGAGAGAGAATCAGGTCTTAAAGTCCTTAATAAATAAATATATAAGTGTTTTCCACAGAACAAGAACCATTAACAGTAACACCCTATTTTCTAAGCACCATCAAGCAAAACACTGATGAAGTAGTGTACAGGCGTCCATATAGCATTCCTATCAGTTATCATGACAGAGCAAATGAACAACTTATATCGCTCCAGCAACAGGGTGTAATTCGCCCTTCGCGATCACCCTATAATGCCCCACTTATCCCAGTGCCAAAAAAAGATGGAGTACTACGACTCTGTCTGGACTTCCGGGCATTTAATAAGACACTACGGGACGACCGGTACCCACTCCCTAATATAACCACCATCTCAATCAATTGGGAGATAATAAGCTTTTTTCATGCCTAGACTTGAAACAAGGTTACTATCAAATCCCCCTAGATGAAATCAGCAGAGAGAAGACGGCATTTTCTTCTCCAGCAGGACATTGGGAATTTACTTCCCTCCCCTTTGGCCTAAAAACAGCCCCGTCCTGTTTCAAGAAAATAATAAACACTGTCCTTACAGGACTATTAGGTAACAAGGTTCAGGTATACCTCGATGACATACTTATTATCCTGGGCGATATATTTTCTAATCATGTAGATAACTTAGAACAAATGCTGGAAAGCTTCAAGGAAGCCAAACTGACTATTAAGATGGAGAAGTGTAACTTTTTAAGGACAAAGTAGATTACCAGGGCCATGTCATCAGCTCAGAGGGAATAAGACCTCAATCTAGCAAGCTGGAGGCCATACAAAACATCCCGGCCCCCCAAACTGTTCATGATTTACAGTCATTTCTTGGATTGACTAATTATTATCGCAAATTTATTGCAAATTATTCACAAATAGTTGCTCCTCTTCTAAAGATTTACAAAGGGAAGAAAGGTAACTCAAGAAAAAAAAGAAAAAAAAAAACTCCACTCGTATGGACAGATGAAACAAAAATTGCGTTCTCATCCCTTAAGGTTGGAATGCTTGATACAGTCACTCTAAAAAAAAAAAAAAATTTCCTGACTTTAACAAACCTTTCATGTTCACTACTGACGCGTCCTACTACAATACTGGTGGAGTATTGCAACAACAGGATAATGATGCTAAACTAAGACCTGTATTTTTTTTGTGAGAAATTGAACACGGCAGAACAGCGGTACATTACAGTTGAACGGGAGGCTTTAGCTGTAATTTATGGGTTGCACGTAAACCGCCCATTAATACTGGGTTACCCTATTGAGATCCACACGGATCATAGACCTTTAGTCTGGTTGTTACAGGCAGCTAGTCCCAACGGCAGGATAGCTAGATGGCAGACTCTCATGAGTGAGTATGGTTTCACAATCAATCATTTGCCTGGCAAGGAAAATATAGTAGCAGATTTTTTTTTATCAAGGATGAAGGCTCACCGGACACTGAGATTGAATTAGAAGGACACGCCCGATAATGTTTGTGGATGGGGAACAACAAAAACCGTGGAACACGTGGATAATGAGGGGCAAGGTATTGCATTAGTGTAGAAAAAGAAACAGACGCCGAAAGATGAGAAAATAAAATGTATGATATGTATGGACCTGTATTGTGAGTGTATTGGCCACACACTTGACTGGAGTATTCAGGAGATTAGTGAGCTGCATGATGAGCAGCCAGCATACAAGTATGCTAAAAGAAGGAAACCCATGAATGAAAATTGAGCAAAAACTCAGAGAAAAAAAGGCATAATGTGAAGATGCCGCCCGTTAGAGGAACAGGCGGAAAATGTGTTATATTATGTTGAAGACACCCCTGTTAGAGGAACAGGTGGAAAATGTGTTATATTATGTTGAAGACACCCCTGTTAGAGGTACAGGTGGAAAATGTGTTATATTGTGTTGAAGACGCCCCTGTTAGAGGTACAGGTGGAAAATGTGTTATATTGTGTTGAAGACGCCCCTGTTAGAGGTACAGGTGGAAAATGTGTTATATTGTGTTGAAGACGCCCCTGTTAGAGGTACAGGCGGAAAATATGTTATATTGTGTTGAAGATGGGCATAATGTGAGATGCCGCCCCTGTCAGAGTTGCAGGTGGAAAATAATGTGTTTTAGTGAATCCGTACGGAGAAGCCACTAGGGTGGTGGTTCTACCCCGCAAGTATTTCCAAGGCGATAACTCCGGCTCATTCGTCGCCACTGCAGGGCACGGAGGAACCAAAGTTACGTTATCTGTGTAGAAAGTTCGCTTTCTGGCCTGGAATGAAACGGGATGTAGAAAATTATGTAAGGAAGTGCGTCATGGTAGTCGTTTTAAAAGTGAGTTGGGAACTTGCACCCATGCAACTTGCACTTGCGGCATTATCCAGACGTCACCGCTCCTTTTGGAAGAATATACATGGACCTTGTGGGTCTCATGGGTGTATCGGACAATGGGGTTCGATACGTAATGCTCATAGTTGATGTTTTTAAAAGGTATTTGATTACAGTACCCTTACGGAGTAAGGAAGCCCGCGAAATGACAAGGGCGTTGTACAGTCGGCTATAGAGAGTAGTGTCACATTGTCCAGTAAGTTTCGTTCAGAAAGCGACATCTGGCAACGCCTCCGCGCGACATGAAAATTATTACATCCTATCGAAATCGTACTGTTGTGGTGATCGGTGGTCACAGGTGCACTCTCCATAATTTTAAGATAGATATTTATCAAAAGTGCCCGTCGCTAACGCTTAATAAATATACTTTCTCTAGGCTCTGTCGCTACATTTTGACACGAGCTTTTAGTTTCGGTCAAATTTAGTCAAGAGTAATTCTAAGTTGTTTATCAAACTATGATACATTAAAAAATATACTGCACTTATTAAGGGAGATAAAAAAATAAATCCCTGACAGCCGAGATCTTGTTCTTTATTAAAAAAAATATATACGTAAGAATAGGCTATAAACGTTCACATGATGGCGTCGTCGACCGCGGGTTCTTCCGCGCTCGCACTCAACACACACACACACACACACACACACACACACACACATACACAGGTATTTATACTTAGATATAACGTAATCTTCACGGAGAAATGATTTTAGATTTTTTATCTGAATTGTCTTTGAGGCTTTATAGTGACGGGGATTAAGGCTGCGAGTTAAACAGACCCTCAAGCCTATTTGCTGTTTGATGGTGAGGAGCATTAGTCACTGCCTGCCTCTGTGAAGGACAGCATTGCACACGGTGTTTTCAAAGTTTAATAAGAAAAAGTGTTTCAGACTGTTCGTGATGTGTTACCTCATCATCATCATCATGTAGAAGACATTCATAATCGCATTTCTAAATTGAATTCATGTAATCTGGTATATTTCTAACTACATTATATTACAATATAATATAATATTATACAATATTATAATATCACGGTCACACACACACTGCACACACTGATGCGCGTCACTAACATCACCAGTGAATGCGCCACCGTGGTATAGTTGCCAGATACCGCCACCAGGCTAAACATTCTGAAAACCGTGACACTACTCTCTAGCGTCGACTGTACATGGATGTTGTTTGTGTACACGGTGTTCCTCAGGCAGTTGTTACAGATCAAGGTTCAGAGTTCGTTAATTCCGTGATGCAGGAGATAAATTAGAAGCTACCTGTGCGACACGCGAAAATAACGGCTTACCATACAAGTGGAAATGGAATAATAAAGCGCGCAAATTATACCGTTGTTAACATTTTGAGGACAATGGTTCTCGGAAGTGTGTCCGTTAGGGAGGTGTTACTTACTTGCAGTCACCCTGGCCTATAATGCTGCGTATCATCGCACCACAAAGGAGTCCCCTTTTTATCGAGAGAGACAGAGAGAGGATTTTTAGAGATCCTCGTATGCCCTACACTATGTTAGAACAATAATATAAACCTCAGCAACCCTGGTATGATATTGACTCCTATAAAGAGGAAATGGCTGCAATTGCAATGAGAGTTTATGATATTTACTCCTATAAAGAGGAAATGGCTGCAATTGCAAGGAAAGTTTATGATATTTACTCCTACAAAGAGGAAATGGCTGTAATTGCAAGGCAAGTTTACGATATTGACTCCTATGAAAAGGAAATGGCTGCAATTGCAAAGAAAGTTTATGATAGATGCCAGGTTTACACTGAAGAAGGTAGAGAATAAATGGAAAAGCAATACAAAGCTACAAAAATCAAAACTATCAGCGTTGGCGACAGTGTTTCTCAAACATACACCAAAAAATAAAATAAAATAAAAAGTTGCAACCTATTTTTGATGGACCCTACAGGGTAATAGAGAAGATCAGTGATATAGTGGTAAAAATTAGGAACCTCAGGACTAGTAAGGTTTCAACGGTCCCCACAGATAGAGTAAAAGTCCTTCATGAAGACTGCATCGATGTGCCGCAATGTCCAACTGTTAGGCGAGCATACCCTTAAATCCAGAGACAGACAATGATCTATTCTTTGCATTGCTCAACCCTGAAATCGCTGAGAAAAATTATACCGAAAATGATAACTTGTAGCGGAGAGGTGACTGCTACTCATGACACATTAAATAATGTTCGTTCTACAACAGCAATAAACAGCTGATGCACAGGCCCTAACTTCTCAGGTTACTCCCAAACTTTCAGAGCCACCTCAGCATAGATAAAGCCTTCGCTCTTCGACGGTACAAGAGTTGCCTAATGTAATGTCAAAACCAATACGATATAAAACAGGAATTATGTATAAGGATGAAAATGCAATGATTAAGCGGAAATATGAGGAAATAAACCACAGATTGATTTGACTCTTTCGGTGTACGATTCAATAACACAACAGCACGGCCAAAGTTTCACACCAACATACTATCTATATTATAGTCCTCACAGACAGAGACTATAGTACCGTTTAGCCTCACAGAAGATGTTTTAGCTGCATTATATAAAGCACGGAATTTAACTGCTTCTTTAGCTTGAAATGTTATTCAAATGTCACCTGAGTATCCAGCTGTAAAAGCAATAAAATACACACTCTTTAATTTTGAAAATGACTTCAGTTCATTGTTGCATCATCTAAGAAAAGTTTTAGGCTATGTGATGACTATTAATCCAAACAAACTGCATGCTTCTATGAATTATAAAAAAAAAGGAGAAATAATTCCTTTTTTAAGGATCCTTGTCTAATATCTTATTTGGTACCGCGACCCAGGCTCAAGTTGACACAATTCATGGAAAAATAGAGTACTAGAGTCATTAACTGAGAAAATTTTATATAGTTAAAACATCGTTAAGTAATATGCATGCCATGCAATCTGCCTTTAATAGGCTATATTCAGCTGTAGATGTATTGAACCAAGTTGTGCACCAATTCTCTATAGACTTTGGCATTTGGATGAGAAAAAAAGCTCCTACAAGCATTGTTGTATTTTGACTTAGCATTGAGAAACACAAGACAAGGTATACAAGATTTAAAGTTGAGTCTGCAGGCTCCCCTGCAAACATACATAACTCCAACCATTATGTGAGACAAACAGTTGTTCAGTACATTAAAGGAAGCCTAGGTTCGGCCTCCACGTCTTTTGTGCCTTGCAGTTCTTGATTTTTTAGCTTTATATAGGGATGTAATAACTGTCCTCCAGGACAACGGCTTTGCACGATTCTCGTAATTTCTGTCTCACCAAACCTTTATGAGGAGATCCGCCTGACACCTTTGATGTCTTTCGAATCGACTCCCTTCCATTTTCTGTGCAGAATAGCACTTACTTTATTATGTATAGTGTTGATTCACGATATATTGCCTTCAGTGAGAATAGGAAAATATATTTTCTGCTTTCTAGTACAGAACACTGTAACAAGAATAACCATATGTTAGTTTGTCCTCCCACAGGCCCCGTCTATGAGGCTAGTGACGCAGCCTCTTGTGAATCAGCTGCTTCCTTGAATCATGAGTCAGTGATCAACCTCTGCCACACAATAGTCTTGAAAACATTTTCCCCTATGTTTATAAAAGGTCCTGGCAACTGGACCTATTCACTTGCCTCCCCATCACTCTGACACTCACATGCCCTACCCATCCTGTAAACAAACATACTGTCAGCTTGGCGGGTAATGTGATATTGACTCTTCGGCAAGGTTCTCTTCGCAGTGCTGAGTCCATCCCCCTACAGGAGCTAACAGCTGGCTTGCAGCCCCTAAATTCTGTGGTCGAGCCGGATCAGCCCTTTCAACCAGCAATCCATTGGTGGACTGTCTTCGCCATTGTCGTGATCCGGGTTCTTCTGCTGGTGACGTCAGCCGTGGGTATTCCTATGTCCTGCGCTACGCATGACGCCGCCTACTTCCAGAATAGAGCCAATTGCAGACATTGAAAGGCGTATCTTCTCTCTCAACCAACACCTGTGAGATCTCAGGGGCGAGATCTTCCGGAAGGGGAACTATGTCGGTATCCAAAAAACGATCAAACAACGAGGGTAAAGGAAAACAGATACCCAGAAAGGAATGACAGGTATACAACTGTGTAAACATCTGACAGGACAAACACTAACAAGAAGGGTGACATATATAACAGTGTAAACATCTCATAGGACAAACGATAACAAAAAAGGGAAACAAGGAAAACAGATACCCAGACTCAGATACAGAAAACAGATACCCAGTAGGCGTGGTCAGAAAGTGTGAACAACCATTGAAAAAGACTCTGAACCTGTGACGTCATTCGTGGCGACATGTTATAAACCAATAGCTTAAAAGAAAAATCACTGTGGGAGTGTCTTAAGAGTGAATCACGAATAAGCAGGAGAAGTAAAACAATACAACATAATGAGCGAGCCAATGGGTGTGACAGGAAGTATTGGCCACTGGTTATGTAGAAAATTAAGGCGTGTCAAGGATGTAAGTCCGCCTAAAGGAAAGAAAAATGTGACCTAGAAATCAGTGGTATGGGCAGACCGAGCTTGGTTCTCGCCTCAAGCAGACCTGCTACTCACTCAGCTGAGAATGGCTGTTGTGATCTTAATCGTGAGTAGAAATTCGAGACTAAGGGAAACCGACTATATTGTCCTGGATATTATGATTTAGGAGATGTGTAGTGGGATTGTGAGTGGGACAGGATTGTGATTATTTTAATGCGATGTACACCAAAGGTAAAACCACTGGGTGTGGTATAATTTGGTGTTTCCGTGACTTGTAGTAGATATACTATAGGAATGTGTTATTAGGATTTTGTGAAGAGAGTACATAATGATTGTGATGTAAGCAGAGAGATACAAACCACTGCTTGTGGAACGACGAGTGTTATTATTATTGGCAGCAATTGTAGTATTATGTTTAAGACATGTCGTTTGTCATATGTTGCATTCATTGCTGAATATGCCAGTGTTATGATCGTCTGAGCATAGAATATTGCGTAAGGCAATTACTTTCATGTAATTTCAAATAAATTTATATTTTTTTTCCTTGTTTATCCCCGAACACCAGTCTCCAATAACAACTTAAGCCGGATCACGCTACCAGGGATACGAGACGGTCATTTATGGAGTAATTAATGAGTGATAAAATAATTGTTTTAATACAAGTTAATGCAAATGAAATAAAATATAAAGATTAAATACAAGAAAAGAAGGGTCCAAAAGTGTGGCTGTGTCAGATACCTCTGTAATACGAGTAACTAGGAGCTCCGAGCCAACAAATATATTCAGTCCTCAGTCACACACACACACACACACACACACACACACGTACACGTACTGTGTAATTCAAGCAAACAGACCTAAATTGAAAATGCCCGTATCTCGCTTATTTCCAAAGTCAAGTTTTTTATTAACAATCCGCAGCGGACGGGAAAAAAAAATTGATAACCCGACGGGCCTGACGTGTGGGGTGGGCAGTGGAGAGAGAGAGAGAGAGAGAGAGAGAGAGAGAGAGAGAGAGAGAGAGAGAGAGAGCGAGAGAACAAATCATCCGTCTACTGACCCTTATGTCCTCACTAAACTGAGGGAAATCACGAAGGGTAGGTATAATAATTTATGAAGAGTAACGAGCCTCCATCATGGGAGGTAAGGGTTGCACATTACTTGCGCTACACTGTCGTGTCATCCTGACAAGATGTTGCATCACTTCCACTGTACCCCTCCACTAGTGGTGGCAGCGCTCCACACGTAGGCACGAAGCAAGCACTTAACGAGCATAAGTAAATCTTGTGTTTACATATGTAATATTTGCTTTGTTTTGTGTATGCAGATCAGCGTTTTAAGGAAGTAATTGTTTTGAATCCTCGTAAACTTCAATTTCAAGAAAATAAAAATGTATAAGAAATGCATTGTAATTCTCAGACAACGACGTTGTTTGTTAACGCGCATCGGATCCGGGGACGAGTAGGTTTCATTGCTTGTTTCTCCAACAGAAGTTCAGTCATCTATAGGCGATGGAAAGTTTTCAGATTCTGCCATAATCAACTTTACTTTTTAACTCTTAGCAGGATATATTTTCTCAAATAGTCTCCAAAGCAAATACCCTTCACTCATCGTTAATCAAGTCATACTGAGTATACTATTCTGAGGAGACCTCGGGTAACCTTGTCCCAGGGAATCTACCCCAACGGCCGGTGGCAACACTGCAGGGTGGTGCACGGCTGCCTGAGGTGACGGAGGTCACGCATGGGGAGTCCGGCGGTAGTGGCGCGTGCCCTGTCATAAGTGTAACCATCACGTACCCTTTGAGGCTCCTAAATACTCTTCCGAACGCATGTGACCAGTTGTTGTGTCGCGTGTAACCTAGATTGACGCAGCGACGGAGGGGCAGCCTGAGGGACCGAACACCGATTCCTGGTAAGTACTTCCGTGGGTTGCCTCGTAGCAGCACAAGAGGTTTGTACTGATGTTTCAGGAATAAGAAAGTGAAAGGATTGTATCACCTACAAGAGTACTTCCTTCCGTGTATAGTTATGTGAGCTCGTAAATTCCACCGTCGGTTACAACAGAAACGGCAAATCGTGTATACTGCCCCTTTTCACCCCCCCCCACCCCCTTTTCGTTACTTTTTTACATAGCTCAAATGGCAATTACAACTACCTCAGGTACCATCCCCTCCCTGTCTTTGGCTTTACAGTGCCTAAAGTCAGGGAACTCCATGACCAATAACCCAGGAAAACTACTGTTGTACAATCGTGGTACTAGTATATGCGGTTATGTCATATTTTGTGATCTCGTGAAAATTTTTTGTAGATTTTTGCCAACATGATTTTTTTAAGATATTAGTCTCTCTCAAACATAAAAACCAATGTTGGCATTTTTTCTGATGCCATCTTCATACTTTGCAAGTCAACTAAAGTGAAAAGGGTAAAAAAACTCATCACCTATCAGTTTGCATGTAATCAATTATTTTTATGATGCAAAATATCCACCAAGGGGCTTTTGTATTCATGCATAGATTAATTTTGATTCATCGGAAAAAGTTAAATTGCAAAGTGTCATATTTCCAAAATAATATGTGTCATATTTCCAAAATAATATAATGTATATGATGCCCAGTATTATATATAAATATATACTATTTCCATATATATATGTACATATCATGGGATAATTCACATAAATGCTAATCATTTAACCTAGGTCAAGTATATATTAAGCATAGAAGGCACATTTGATACATGTATGTGGAAGCACGTTACCAAAAAGTAAGATTTCCAGTAGCTTTCCCACCAAATAAAAATAAAAAGTGTATTACAGGTACTGCATGAGATACAATACGGTAATAAAAAAAATCTTTGCCTCACAATATTTAACACAAAAATTTATTATTTACCAATCACTTAGGCTATCATTGTCTTCATTATCACCAGCCGCAGGATCATGCACATTTCTGCAGGAATCAGGGTCACAGGCGCAAAGCTCTGTGCATGACATACTGTTTTCTCGGCAGGAACATCGACCACTGCATTGACTTTTCACACAACGGCACCGTACCAGTTGAAGGATTGAGTCTGGTGCAATAGGAACTCTACTGTGGGTAGGAATATATCCACCTGATGTCTCTGAAATAGACCACCCAAATTCATTTGAGCTAAGTTCCTGCATGTGCGATCCACCTGAGTGCAACGAGTTTCTGCTTTGACTACGACATCACCTTGTATAATCCACTTGAGCATCCACATAAGCTCATTTGGAATCAGTTCGTGTTGGGCAGAGGTGGTACCATCGAACTGCCAAGGTTCAATTCGTTCGATCGCTTTGCGTATTATCTTGGAACATTTAAACACTGCAGTAAGTTCCTCGTTATCTCGATCTCTGGCTGCTTCTGTGACGGCTTCTTTTGTACTTAAGCTGGAATGGATTAAACTAGGTGCAGCTGGATTTGAAGGCCTGGTGAAATTGACATCTTTGATGTGTTCTTGTATCTTCTTTTGGAGAGCCTGTCGTGTAACAGTATGAGAAAGAGAGTGCATTCGCATCACACTTTCATAATCCCTTTGGGCTTCAGAGATCGGGATAAACTCGCCTGAAGTTATCCTGTCTTCTAAGTAACTGAAGTAGTGTATTTCAGCTGCAATAAAGTCTTTGGTGTAGTCTTCTTGGCATGCACCTTCCACTTGTGATTGCTGGTTTTTATATGTACATTTTCGCCATTCAGTAGTCATGCATGTCTTATGATATGTAATGTTTCTCGACAAAGCATCGCGTTCATTCAGAACTTCGGCTAACTTTACTTGCCAGAGAGCATTGCCACTTTTCTTGACAATGGTGGATATTTGTTTTCCAATGTTTTCTGGTCTGCTCATGTGTAACTTTTCAGATGTGAGCTTTTGACAAAAAAAGCACAATTCTTTCTTATGGAGTGGGACAGACGATCTTGTCACTCGAACATCTGCATCTGGTTGTAGAGGTGACTGTCCTTCCGGCCTAGCAGATGGTCGCCCTTTTCTTTTTAAGAGATCAGTTGTGTCACCTTGTGCAACGGCCTTAAGGTACCTATTCTTCGACCTTTCTATATTTGTTTTGTTAGTAGCGTCTGCATAGCATTTCCGGTGCCAAAAGAATCCTTGCTCTTCTAGTTGATGAGGATCCAGACCTTGTAACCGTTGTGATATCGGAAAGTATTCTGCTTCACCAAATCTTGCTCTCTCATCAACAGTTTGCAATAGTCGTTCATAGCTGTTGATACCTGGCATAGTTACTATGGCAGATTTATGTGATGACTGGCACAATACACATTTCGTGATGTCTGTTTCACGCCTGCAACGTTTCTTGTCCATCTTCTGAAAAATAAAAAAATACGCGGAAAAAAATAAATATTTGACCACTATAAAGCAGATAAAGGTGTAAATATGGGTTTTATTCATACTGAAAGTTTATAACAGTAAGATTAGTGCATATAATAACATTTATCTTAATTTCGCAGTACTTCTTCCTATCGACCGTTTATAGTTTGCAGCCATTTTTCCTTCAAAATTAAACATGACCGCCAAATATCCAAGATGGCCTTCAAAAAAATGCCAACATCATTTTTTACAACTAGTAACACATACTTAAGGAAATGAAACCGATTCCGAAAAATCTACAAAAAAATTTCACGAAATTACATAACAGTATATACTATACACAAGTGTTGACACACTGTCCACTGAGTTTCGTTCACCGGCCCCGACTTTAAAATATATACACCGCATGGAAAGAGGCTAATGTTCAGATATGTCACTACATAATATTATACACTCTCCATAATTTATTAGACATGAATTTGTCAGTTGTGCACACTGGTAACAAGTTTGTAATTCGTGGACGAAAATGTCTCTTATACATTTCGTTCAAATTTAGTCAGGGACAGTTAAAGTTGCTTACAACGTTTGCATTTGAATAAATGTTGTATTCATTCCTGCAACGTCCTCCCTAAGAAAATACGAAGAAAACATTGATAACGTGCACAAATATTCTGATATGATCTATAAATATATAATGATACCACCATTTAACTCTCGCTTGACAATGTTACGTAATGACGTCATCGACCATGCCAGCCGGCGCATTTAGGAAACTAGTAGGCTATTGTGAATTGAATTGAATTACAAAACTATTATTTTGCATTTAAGAATACTAAGCGATTCGTTTGCATTTATGAAAATAGGCTATTACTTTGCATTTACGAATACTAAGTTATTATTATGCATTTAAGAAAACTGCTATTATTTTGCAGTAACTTTTTTTTGGTCAATTTACGGTTTCACCCAACCAACGGTTTTCTCACGTGGTTCATGTTTTTCTGCTGATAGATGTAGAGAATTCCGTGATTTTGTTCCTCATTTCCGTCGCAAATGTCTACTTTTCGAGTTACGCCTCTTTTCAAGTTATGCCTATCCCCTTCCCTAAACGATCTTGGGGGACCTGTGGGAACACGGGGTTTTTGGGTGGGGGAGCATGAAATCGACTAATATGCATTTCAAATGAGGTCGAGAAATCAACAGAATCCCATTACAACACCAGTGAAGAGGCATAGCCTACATTGGTTTTGGTTGGAGCGGAGGAAGCGGGCATTGTGATGTAAGCAGTGTTGCCAACGATCCGCTATGGGTGAGCATCCCATCCTGATCTGCACATGCGCGGACTTTGTTTACATACACAGGGTGGATTATTTTCGGCACGGTACCATGTCTTTTCTCGCTTGCTTAATGTGATCTGTCCCACCCGAGTTTATATTTGTTTTTATGAAAGTAAATGATGAAGTATGTTTTGAATTTGGAAAATGCATGAAATATGAAAGTTGATTCCTGCACCTCTTGTATGTCAGCAAATGTGATAAATGAGATAACCTGCACCTCTTGTATGTCAGCAAATGTGATAAATGAGATAACCTGCACCTCTTGTATGTCAGGAAATGTGATAAATGAGATAACCTGCACTCCTTGTACGTCAGGAAATGTGATAAATGAGATAACCTGCACCCCTTGTATGTCAGCAAATGTGATAAATGAGATAACCTGCACTCCTTGTATGTCGGTAAATGTGATAAATAAGATAACCTGCACCACTTGTAGGGGAAGGTGGGGCAAAATAGCATAGGTGGGTAATATGGACCACCCCGTTTTCTGTGTTTTTAGCTTCTGCCAGCTATTGATAACGATATGGACTTACTCCTCGGCTAATTAGTCAGCTGTAACATCGGGGCAAGTTTGGACGCCGTCGTTTGTTTGTGTGTGAAAAAATCCCAGAATATTTTATCACCAGACGATCTATTGGTAAGGGTCTGATAAAATCGTGTTTGTAGGAATACTGTGACTCATAATTTCATGTGTTATTGCATGATTATTTGGTGTTACTCTGTGAATGAGTCTGACTACTGAAACATTTTTCTGCACCACCATTGTTCCGCTGAGATTGTTGCTAACATTTTCATTGCCCTTGGGGCAAAACGGCCCACTTAACAATAATAATTATTTTTTGCTGCTAACTAACTCACAACTTCACTGAACAAAGATAAGGACAAATTGTTTTCAGTTTCTTTTATATGAGTATTAATTTGATGTTCAGGAACGTAATGTCACTTTTCATTTGTGAGTTCATGTTGTTCATGCTGTTGAGCAAAAGAACAATTATTTTTGTAATGCATTAAGAACTTTTATGTTCAGAAAGGTAATTTCACTTTCACTTGTGAGTAGTTTCATGGGAGTTCATTGGTGTTCATGCTATTGAGCCACAGATCATTTATTTTTGTAATGGAATAAGAACTTTATGTTCAGGAAGGTAATATCACTTTTCATTTGTGAGTAGTTTATAGGAAGTCATTGTTGTTCATGCTACTGAGCCTAAGAGCAATTATTTTATAATGGAATAAAAACTAGATTATTTTAGTTTTGTTAAGTAATCTTTCTAATGTGATTCTCCGTCAAAACGTATGTTTGGCATGTTACCAAGCATTTCCATATGAGGGCCATTTTGCCCCATACGTGAGGTCCGTTTGGCCCCACCCGTTGTACAAAATGGTACACTTGTGGCTATTTTTTTTTTTTTTTAATTCATGAGTAAAGGATCCAAAGTACTTCTTCCTAAGAGAGTTTATTTTGTTTAATGATGAATAAAGACTGCAAAAACACCAACTATCTCTGAATATACTACAAAATTGCTGCAAAATCTGGAGTGAAACCTTAAGGGTGCCGTTTTATCCCACCTTCCCGTATGTCGGTATATGTGATAAGTGAGATGACCTGCACCCCTTGTACGTCGGTAAATGTGATTGGTGAGATAACCTGCACCCCTTGTACGTCGGTAAATGTGATTGGTGAGATAACCTGCACCCCTTGTACGTCGGTAAATGTGATTGGTGAGATAACCTGCACCCCTTGTACGTCGGTAAATGTGATTGGTGAGATGACTTGCATCCCTTGTAAGTCGGTAAATGTGGTAAATGTGATAACCTATACCCCTTGTATGTCGGTAAATGTGATAAATGTGATAACCTATACCCCTTGTATGTCGGTAAATGTGATAAATGTGATAACCTATATCCCGTGTATGTCGATAAATATGATAAATGTGATAACCTATACCCTTTGTATGTCGGTAAATGTGATAAATGTGATAACCTATATCCCTTGTATGTCGGTAAATGTGATAAATGTGATAACCTATACCCCTTGTATGTCGGTAAATGTGATAAATGTGATAACCTATACCCCTTGTATGTCGGTAAATGTGATAAATGTGATAACCTATACCCCTTGTATGTCGGTAAATGTGATAAATGTGATAACCTATACCCCTTGTATGTCGGTAAATGTGATAAATGTGATAACCCTTGAATGTCATCCTGGAATTTGGCCATTCTCTCATAAAAACTAGCATGCTGTATTGCTGCCATCTTGCCTGGACAAACTAGAATATCAACACTGTGTGATAGTAAACATTGGGTTCTGCGCATGCGCAGATCAGGATCGGATGGACTACACTTTTTTGTGCTGTCTGTAGCGCCGGTAGGGTTTTTTGAGGGGCGTTATAGACGGCCCCAGCCTGTTAGTAGCGCAAGCTAATTTTATTTATGGTGGCTGGCGTGATGTATGACTTGTTTGGCCCATGCTGCCTCCCGGTGCTCTTGACCGAAGTTGCTGAAGTTAAGGTTGATTGAAGATCCAGACAGCATTTTTTTTTTTTTTTTTTTTTTTTTTTTTACAGCAGAGGAGTCAGTTCAAGGGCACGGTACCATGTCTTTTCTCGCTTACTTATTGTGATCTGTCCCACCCGAGTTTATATTTGTTTTTATGAAAGTAAATGATGACGTATGTTTTGAATTTGGAAAATGCATGAAATATGAAAGTTGATTCCTGCACCTCTTGTATGTCAGCAAATGTGATAAATGAGATAACCTGCACTCCTTGTATGTCGGTAAATGTGATAAATGAGATAACCTGCACCTATTGTATGTCAGCAAATGTGATAAATGAGATAACCTGCACCTATTGTATGTCAGCAAATGTGATAAATGAGATAACCTGCACTCCTCGTATGTCGGTAAATGTGATAAATAAGATAACCTGCACAACTTGTAGGGGAAGGTGGGGCAAAATGGCATAGGTGGGTAATATGGACCACCCCGTTTTCTGTGTTTTTAGCTTCTGCCAGCTATTGATAATGATATGGACTTACTCCTCGGCTCATTAGTCAGCTGTAACATCGGGGCAAGTTTGGACGCCGTCGTTTGTTTGTGTGTGAAAAATCCCAGAATATTTTATCACCAGCTGATCTATTGGTAAGGGTCTGATAAAATCATAATTTCATGTGTTATTGCATGATTCTTTGGTGTTACTCTGTGCATGAGTCTGACTACTGAAACATTTTTCTGCACCACCATTGTTCCGCTGAGATTGTTGTTAACATTTTCATTGCCCTTGGGGCAAAACGGCCCACTTAACAATAATAATTATTTTTTGCTGCTAACTAACTCACAACTTCACTGAACAAAGATAAGGACAAAGTGTTCTCTGTTTCTTTTATATGAATATTAATTTTATGTTCAGGAAGGTAATGTCACTTTTCGTTTGTGAGTTCATGTTGTTCATGCTATTGAGCAAAATAACAATTATTTTTGTAATGCATTAAGAACTTTTATGTTCAGAAAGGTAATTTCACTTTCACTTGTGAGTAGTTTCATGAGAGTTCATTGGTGTTCATGCTATTGAGCCACAGATCATTTATTTTTGTAATGGAATAAGAACGTTATGTTGAGGAAGGTAATATCACTTTTCATTTGTGAGTAGTTTATACGAACTAATTGTTGTTCATGCTACTGAGCCTAAGAGCAATTATTTTCTAATGGAATAAGAACTAGATTATTTTAGTTTTGTTAAGTAATCTTTCTAATGTGATTCTCCGTCAAAACGTATATTTGGCATGTTACCAAGCATTTCCATATGAGGGACATTTTGCCCCATACGTGAGGTCCGTTTTGCCCCGACCGTTGTACAAAATGGTCCACTTGTGGCTATTATATTTTTTTAATTCATGAGTAAAGGATCCAAAGTAGTTCTTCCTAAGAGAGTTTATTTTGTTTAATGATGAATAAAGATTGCAAAAACACCAACTATCTCTGAATATACTACAAAATTGCTGCAAAATCTGGAGTGAAACCTTAAGGGTGCCGTTTTGCCCCACCTTCCCGTATGTCGGTATATGTGATAAGTGAGATGACCTGCACCTCTTGTACGTCGGTAAATGTGATTGGTGAGATAACCTGCACCCCTTGTACGTCGGTAAATGTGATTGGTGAGATAACCTGCACCCCTTGTACGTCGGTAAATGTGATTGGTGAGATAACCTGCACCCCTTGTACGTCGGTAAATGTGATTGGTGAGATGACTTGCATCCCTTGTAAGTCGGTAAATGTGATAACCTATACCCCTTGTAAGTCGGTAAATGTGATAAATGTGATAACCTATACCCCTTGTATGTCGGTAAATGTGATAAATGTGATAACCTATACCCCTTGTATGTCGGTAAATGTGATAAATGTGATAACCTATACCCCTTGTATGTCGGTAAATGTGATAAATGTGATAACCTATATCCCTTGTATGTCGATAAATGTGATAAATGTGATAACCTATACCCTTTGTATGTCGGTAAATGTGATAAATCTGATAACCTATACCCCTTGTATGTCGGTAAATGTGATAAATGTGATAACCTATACCCCTTGTATGTCGGTAAATGTGATAAATGTGATAACCTATACCCCTTGTATGTCGGTAAATGTGATAAATGTGATAACCCTTGAATGTCATCCTGGAATTTGGCCATTCTCTCATAAAAACTAGCATGCTGTATTGCCGCCATCTTGCCTGGACAAACTAGAATATCAACACTGTGTGATAGTAAACATTGGGTTCTGCGCATGCGCAGATCAGGATCGGATGGACTACACTTTTTTGTGCTGTCTGTAGCGCCGGTAGGGTTTTTTGAGGGGCGTTATAGACGGCTGCAGCCTGTTAGTAGCGCAAGCTAATTTTATTTATGGTGGCTGGCGTGATGTATGACTTGCTTGGCCCATGCTGCCTCCCGGTGCTCCTCTTGACCGAAGTTGCTGAAGTCAAGGTTGATTGAAGATCCGGACAGCATTTTTTTTTTACAGCAGAGGAGTCAGTTCAAGGGCATACAATAAAGATAAGAAATGTAAAAAAAAAGCCCGATACTCACTGCTCCTAAAAAGAATTAAAGGAGTGGCCGAAAGAGAGGTCAATTTCGGGAGGAGAGGTGTCCTGATAACATCTTCTTGAAAGAGTTCAAGTCGTAGGCGGGAGGAAATACAGATGAAGGAAGATTGTTCCAGAGTTTACCAGCGTGAGGGATGAAAGAGTGAAGATGCTGGTTAACTCTTGCATAAGGGATTTGGACAGTAAAGGGATGAGCTTGAGTAGAAAGTCGTGTGTGGCGAGGCCGCGGGAGGGGGGGGGGGGATTTATTTTTTATTTTATTATTTTTTTTTTTTACGTCGCGGCCTATTGCGCCGGTAGGCTTCTTCTCGGTGGGGCCTGATGGTCGCCCCAGCCCGTTCTGGCGCAGGCGAATGTTTATAGTGGCGCCATCTTGCATTGGCTCATGCTGCCATCCCTGAGCTCATCTTTAATCCTAGAATCTAGAGTCTGGGTTGATAGGTGGTCTTCTGGACAGCATGTGGGTAGTTTTAAGCCACTCGGCGGCGGCTGAAAAATCCCAGCTTGGTGGCACCGGGCGAGGATTGAACCCGCGTCGTCCCGAACGCGGCGCCGTCATGCTATCCATTCAGCCACCGTCTCCCACTGCCACTCTCGCCAATGCAGTAAAGAGCTGTATTATTAAGTCATCACCCATAAGTTGTGTTGTGTTGTATTCCATTTTTACTTATTCCCATGTGCAGCCTTACCCGTGGTTATCAGAGGAAAGGGGTAGTCGGTTTTTTTTCTAATGTTTCGTGATAAATAAAAAAAAAAGGGGTGTGTGGCTTTAGGTTTGGGGTTGAACGATACGTCATCATTCATTAATTCCGTTCAGCGGGTTGTGTTCAAGTCCATATTTACGGCCGCGAGGATAAATATGAGCGGCCAGCCAGAGTTACGCCGCCATTTATTCCCGTTTATCGAGCACGCTTCATTAGTATTGGGGTTAGTCTAAGTCTATATATACCAAGTCAAGTCACCTTGCTCCAAAACTGGGACCGGTACGCGCAGGAGGCGGTTTTGGGGCGGAGCAGCGAGATGACGTCACTTGGAGCTAAAAAAAAATACCCGCCAGTTCAGGGGTGACCGTATGTGCACTTTGGATGTGCATTCTTGTCTTCTTTCACAGCGCGTTCAGGCAAGCCACTGACGAAAAAATGTCTTTTTATTGTGCTATTGCGTGACTGTAATTTCAATGACTACAAACGGCGGTGTTGGATGTGAAGGAGGGCATGATGAAGTGATTGATTTAAATTAGTCCCCCTTTCCTCGTTTTCTCTAAATCCCTGTTTCTACGTTCTCTAGTTTGGCTCCAAGCAGTGTCGCGCATAAACCACGCCTCGGCCTTGTCTCCTCCCATAAACCTGCGTATGACTTGACTTCGTGTATATAGACTTAGGGGTTAGTGATGCCCAAATTGGCACACGTAATCCGCGGGGAGAGAGTGAACGATATACAGTCGCGATATGAAGTGATGTCGCCGCTCTCAAAATGTTTCGTACGGGAGCATTTGAAGGTAACGGAAGCGATGTGTATTTATTGTTTATGTTATAATGTTCCCTTTTAATAATAATCTATAATACGTTGTGATGTAAAACACGGTAACATAACATAGTAGTACCTGAATTACAATTATACATTCATTTGCTTTAAAAAATGCAACTGCGAATGTCATGTGTTGTCTTCAGTGCTGAAGTACTGAAGACAACCTTGAAATGATTTAGCTCTCGTCGTGTGCTTATCTTTGCAAAACAGTTGTTATACGTTGTTCAGATTTAGGCGATATATATATATATATATATATATATATATATATATATATATATATATATATATATATATATATATATATATATATATATATTTATTCTGGGTCATTCCATGAATTGTCTTCTGCAGTTATTAATACACGCACAGTGTGACACGAAGCGAATGGACAGTTGCTGGCATTACTTTGCGTTTTATTGATTAAGAAACGATCAAATAATAAGGTTTCACATTAAACACCTTTTATTCACTATTGTGGCTTCTTATCATAAGCATGGGCACTGAAATATATAGTAAAATTGCTCAGTGACGATGATGAATGAAGAATGCCTTCATAGGTAAGGTTGCCATATCTGAACTATTAAAATTCCGGACGCCTCTACGAACACTCGACCATAGCCTAATGTTTGGTAGCGCTGCGATTAGCCTACCCGCCCGACCACCACCTCCATTTCAAAGCCATATTTTCTTATTTCCCCACCTTCCTCGATTATTCTATGGCACTTATAAGCTGTGGACATGTTCCACTGATCACCTCCAAGCATTAGAAGTCTACATGAAGCTTTTGTCATCGTTATATTGACCAAGAAAGTCAATGATGTTTGCGATCGGCGGCAAAGAGTGAGGAGCTTGGAGTTACAAAACACGACTATTCTGAGGCTATTTATTCTTATTTTCCATCTCCCACTATCCCTCGGTAGTTATAGGCTGTGGGCATCTTCCTTTATCACTATCATGCATTAGAAGTCCACGGACAGCTTTTGTTATCGTTATGTTGACCACGAAAGGCAAAAGAATGAGTCAGGGCTGAATAATAGGTATGGTGCGCGGGCGATGACGTCATCATCATACGAGAGTATAAATTAAATCAATTACGTCATCCTAGTTTAGGATATCGACTAATTATGCATGTCCTATATATTGCGCATATGTTAGATTTAGTGTTGTCAACAATGATCATGAAAAGATAATTTTACTTTCTGTTTGAGTAATATGTCGATATTTGGACTTCATTTGACTCTTTCCTTGGTGAACGAAAACACTTTGTGTCAAAATATTTCGACAAGTCTTCGTAAGACATTGAATATTTATTTTCTATTTTTTTCTAGCTTCTAAAATATATTTAGTTAAGTTATGATGAAGATGCAGGAAAATAATGGTACTCTTGAAAATATATAACGATACTTGGGTGATCGAAAATAAACGTACACGGCGACATCACTTCATATCGCGACTGTACATTATACCAGCAGTCTTTCCTTCCGTCTGTTGTAGTTTTACTCTATGTTCGTCTATGGGGAAGTTTGTCTTGTAGTTTTACTTTTTCGTCTATGGGAAAGTTTGTCTTGACTTATCCACCAGTTGCTTGCAGGATTCCTTGGCCCACACGTGTGCTCGCAAGGCCACATTATTGAATCAAAGACAAGAAGAAGAAGCAGTTGGTTCGAGTTGTCTTTTGACATTAGACATGAAAAAAAATAGTTGCATCAGACATGGGTTATTAGTAATGATATAGTAATATTAATGACTATTACAAGTACAAGGTTTATATTTTCTTGTGATCTTAACGGAATGCAATTTTTCGACTGTATTAGATGTAGTAGATTAGGACACATCATGTTGCAAAACGAGGAAAGACTCAAACAATCAAACTTGCATTGTTTAGAAAGGCGAAGGGTGTGAGGTGGCTTGATAGAGGTTTATAAATGGATGAAGGGCTTTAATAAGGGAGATATTAATAAGGTTTTGATGGTAAGAGAACCGGGTAGGACACGTAGTAATGGGTTTAAACTGGATTAATTCTGATTCAACAGGGACGTAGGCAAAATTGGTTTACTAACAGAGTGGTAGATGAGTGGAACAGGCTGAGCAGTCATGTGGTGAGTGCCAATACAATTGTCATATTCATAAATAGATTAGATAAATTCAAAGACAGTGATATTAGGTGGGGTTAGATTCACAGGTTCACATGGGCTGCCTTGTACCGGCCTACCGGCCTCTTGAAGACTGCTACGTTCTTATGTTCTTGTGTATGTTTTTATGTGTTGTAGACGAGATATTTTTTCATTATCTTGTTTAACATTTATTTAATCGTTGTTTACTTTTAACAATAATTAATTAAATTCAATTATAGTGTTTTGTAATCACAATACGATTGTAAAAGATACATATTCTTTAAAAAAAATTAACAGCGATTACTGGAATCATATGCGAAGTTAACAGAAATAGGTATTGATGACCGAGTATAGTAATAAATTACAAGTACAGTAATCATCATCTTGGTGATAATAAGAAAATCAAAAGTTTTAGGAATAGTAATAGAAGCACCGTAATATGTTGCCGTGTTTGAGTTAAACATTTCATCCATTTTCTTTTGAGGAGATTGAGGATTGAAAGTCTCACTATAGACAAATTTGACGAAAAGGTTTGTTACGTTAGATGTAAATTCAAATGGTCTCGTTTTTGACGTTTAAATGAAAAATGAAGTGATGTACATTACAGCACTGCAGCCACTGACACGAGAGCTACTCAACAGGCGCCGTGTCCGTCTGTCTGTCCGTCTGTCTTCTGCCCTGGAATACCATGATAGGAAATAAGCCCCGACACTCAGGGCCGCTTTCACAGTCACTGTTTGTATTGATCGTTACCAATGGCGGCGATCGACGCTATAATTTTCCACGTGAAACTGGCCTATGGGGTAGTGGCGGCTGCAGAGGAAGGGAGAGCGGTTGAGAATGTGTAGTAAGGTGCGGTGCTAGGCTTACCCCGCAGCCGCCACTACGCCATCGGACAGTTTTACGTGGGAATACTATAGCGGCGATAACAGCCATTGGTAACGATCAAAGCAAACAAAATGACTGTGAAAGCGGCCCCCAGTGACGCCGATACTGTCGAGATGGAAGACGGAGAAGAAAAATTGTGCACTTATGTTCTTTATGAGAGCTACGTGAACTTAGAGAGAGAGAGAGAGAGAGAGAGAGAGAGAGAGAGAGAGAGAGAGACCAGAACGTTTGATGGGTACTATGACGGCATTGCTTGTGTTGTGACCCTCGTGGCTGGTGGCCCCGCACGTGTAGTTCCCCGCGTGTTCCCGCCTCAGGTGCTGCAGAACGAGGCTCTGTCTGCTCACGATCACGCCCTAGGTCTGGTTGTGCGCCACCACCGCGCCCTGCGCACCAAGGGAAGGGAGGCCGCGGGGTGAGTGCGGGGCCGCGTCCAAGGGGGGAAGATACACGTTAACATGAGGAGTGCTTGTTCGTAACCTTAACCTGCTTGTGAAATTAGGTCAAGGCTGCGTCGAACAGAAGAGGAAAAGGAGGAATAGAATGAGAGAGAAAGTTGGGGTATAGTAATATTGTGAGATGAGGTGAGGGTTGTTAGGAAGAAGAAATTGAATAGGAGGAATGACGAAGGTGAGGAAAGACTGCAATGGGAGTGTAGGTTAATGACAGATGGTTTTGTTCCAAGAGTACATTGAAGGGAGAGGCAGATAGATCAATCAATCAATCAATGGGGGCATACGCCGGGGGGCGCGTTGCCTCGCCCACCTACGACGCCAAGCCCTGGGGTTCACTCCGGGGGAGTCTCCATGCAGGCCCCCTTCCCAACCCGAATACCTTCCGGCAGGATCTAATGACTTGCTCAAGCCACGAACTCCGTGGGCGTCCCCTTGGCCTCCTCCACTCAGGATTGTCTCTTACAGAGACAACCCGATGAGCCTCCGGATAACGTGTCACGTGCCCGTATAGCCGGAGTTGGCGTTGACGGACTATGCAGGTAATACATGTCGAATCAGTCTCACGGGGTAGTCGCCGGTTTAACACAAAATCATTCCAGCGATATCCCATGATTCTGCGTAGACACTTATTACCAAAGGCATCAATCCGCCTCTCCAAGTCCCCATTTAGTGTCCATGTCTCACAACCATAGAGTAAGACAGGAAGCACAAGGGACTTGAAGATCCGGATCTTTGTCCTTCTGCACAGGTATCGACAACGCCATATACTCGTGTTGAGCGAGTCCATAACACCGTGGGCCAGACCAATCCGCCGTAAGACTTCCTGGCCAGACTCACCGTTGTTATGTACTACGCTACCAAGATATGTGGAACTTTCTGAGATCTCAACGTCCTCGCCACACGCATGAACAGACTATACTGTGTCATCCAGCAAGCCTCCAAACACCTGCACCTTGGTCTTGGTCCAGAAGACCTGGAGTCCCAAGGGCTTCCCCTCCTCGTGCAGTGCCTCGAGAGCCATCACCAAAACCTCCAGCCACTCCGCCCGGATCACTGCATCATCAGCTAAAACAAGGTCAGTGACCCTGGCATTGCCATTGGATGCTCCACAATGACTCCATACAAGTGTTGAAAAGCAATGGGGCAAGGCCACACCCCTGCCTCACTCCCGCATTCACGGGAAATAAGCTGGACACCCCCCCCCCCCCCCCCACACACACACTTCACAACACTCTGTCCCAGATTACAGGCCAGTCAGCAAACCAATAGTCCTTTCAGGAATCCCACGGAGTCGCAGAAGATACCAGAGTGCCTCACGATGCACTGAATCGAACGCCTTCTTGAGATCGACATAGGCGGCAAGCATCCCCTGTCGAAACTCACGTCGGCGCTCCACCAGTACGCGAAGCGCTAGGAAACGGTCAGTTGTTGACTTACCAGGCGTGAACCCAGATTGTTCAGGTCTCTGCAGCTTCAGCAGCTGGCTGCAAATTCGCATCAGCAATAGGTGGGCAAGCACCTTGCCTGGCACACTGAGCAGTGTAATACCACGGTAGTTATTGCAGTCATGGCGGTCCCCTTTTCCCTTCCAGATAGGGACGACCAACCCCTCTTCCAGTCAGGAGGAATGGTACCGAGCTTTGAGCAGCTCCGCACTGATGTTACAGGCGCCAGTGCCATCCCACCCTCAACTTAGCCACAGCCTCTCTGACCTCAACCAGAGAGGATGAGCTTTCGTCAATGGGTGGGTCAGCATCCACCACTTGCAATCCAGCAACTGGAAGCTGCCGACGTGGAGAGTCCACCATGTACAGCTGCTCAAAGTTCTCACCCCAACGTGCCCTCTGCCCATTCATGTTAGACACGAGGCAGCCGTCAGCTGTTCGGATAGCGCTCACCTTAGAGGGAGACTTGGAACGGAGCTTCTTCACGGCTCGATAAGCAGGTCTGGGGTCATTCGCATTTAAATGGCCCTCGATTTCCTCAGCGAGACTCCTGACATACCTCTCCTTGTCTCTCCTCAGGGGAGCTCTAGTCCTACGCGACAGAGCCTTGTATTAAGAACATAAAAACATAAGAACATAGGAGTCTGCAAGAGGAAGGCAAAATTCAGGAGGAGAGAGCTGTTGATGTTCCTGGAACCAGAACCATGGAGACCGACACCTATCTCGTAGCCAACCTTGTCAGTGCCAGTAATAGCATTTTAGTCGCCCAGGACAATGAGTGTGTTCGGGGGGGGCACTGGTCTAATACGGAGTCGAGTTTGGCGTAGAACATCTCTTCAGTTTCACGCATCTCAGTAGGAGCGTACACAGCAACAAGAGACATGAGGCCCAGTGTGTGCTTCAGCCTCACTCGCATTATACGCTCATCAACCGGAGCAACCTCAACCACATATGGCAGCAGTTGGCTGGAGATGCCCATAGCTACCCCCCTGACATGGAAGCCATTGCTCATGCCGGACCAGTAAAAGATGTGCCCCCCTTCACTGCCAGGCCTCCTTGTCTCAGAGAGTGCTACTATGTCCACCCTCAGCCTTCTGAGCTCATTTGATAGGTAGGGCAGTCGATCATCGTCCTAGAGGCTCCGGGCCTGGTTCTGCGGGCGAGCGCAGCCTCTGCACCACCCAGGCCACCCCCAAAACAAAAAGAGGGGCTAGGGGGCCCTTCCTCCTTCGAGGTGCAGGGGTCCCGTAGGCTTTGCCCTGCACCCGTCACTGACGGCAGGCTCCCCGGATGCGGATGCATCGTGGAAGCAAGACCGGATCGGGGTCAAGGCCCGCGCCCCGACCCCGACCTATACTTTTTAATTTGTTTTTGGCTGAGGTAATTTTTTGTGGGGGGAGGGGGTGCAAACCCCTCCCCCCAACAAGCCTAGATCAGGTGCTGGCCTGACTGCTTGCCATAGGGCAGGGACGCAGGACCCCTGAGGGTATTAATCCCCCGGTTACCCAAAAGAAAGAAGCATGAACAGAAGAGAGAGAGAAAGCGGAGAAAGGCAGCTCGGGAGAGGTTGTGGGCGCTGCATTCCTCATTCAGATAGACCTGCCCCTACCCTGCTGAAATCATTATAATGGTGAAATAAAAAAAAAGGATGGATAGTAGCCTTTAAGTGAATGAGAGAGAGAGAGAGAGAGAGAGAGAGAGAGAGAGAGAGAGAGAGAGAGAGAGAGAGAGAGAGAGAGAGAGAATTACACACACACACGTAAAAAGAACCCAGGTTCGATTCCCTGGCTGGACGGAAAAACTTGGGCATGTTTCCTTTCACGTGTAACCCCACTTCACATGGCAATAATTTAATACCGGATGTAAATCGAGAATTTGTGATCTCGTAGCCCGGAGAGTGAGTGTTTATTGGCTTCATTCCCATCCATAGACCGGTCAAATTATGAGCTCAAAGGTCGCACACAGAGGATGGTGGCTCACAGGGATACAAAATAATCTGCAAGCCCGTACGTGAATAACACACACACACACACACACACACACACACACACACACATTTTATATATATATATATATATATATATATATATATATATATATATATATATATATATATATATATATATATATATATATATATATTTGGGGGAGGCGGTGGCTGAATCGACAGAGTAACACCACCGCGTTCAGGAGGACGCGAGTTCAATCCCCGACCGGTGCCACCAAGCTGGGATTTTTCAGCCGCCGCCGAGTGGCTTAAAACTACCCACATGCTGTCCAGAAGACCACCTATCAACCCGGACTCTAGATTCTAGGATTAAAGATGAGCTCCGGGAGGGCAGCATGAGCCAATGCAAGATGGCGCCACTATAAACACTCGCCTGCGCCAGAACGGGCTGGGCCGACCATCAGGACCCACTGGAAGGAAGCCTTGGACCGACCATCAGGATCCACCGGAAAAGCCTACCGGCGCTATAGGCCGCGACGTAAAAAAAAAAAAAAAAATATATATATATATATATATATATATATATATATATATATATATATATATATATATATATATATATATATATATATATATATATATATAATTATATAAATATTTTATTTTACAGCAGAGGAGTCAGTTCAAGGGCATAAAAAAGGTAACAAATGTTAAAAAAAAAATGCTAAAAAGAGTTAGAGGAATGACCGAAAGATCGGTTAATTTCGGGAAGAGAGGTGTCCTGATACCCTCCTCTTGAAGGAGTTCAAGTCGTAGGCAGAAGGAAATACAGATGAAGGAAAATTGTTCCAGAGTTTACCAGCGTGAGGGATGAAAGAGTGAAGATGCTGGTTAACTCTTGCGTAAGGGATTTGGACAGTAAAGGGATGAGCTTGAGTAGAAAATCGTGTGTGACGAGGCCGCTGGAGGGGGGGAGGCATGCAGTTAGCATGTTCAGAAAAGCAGTCAGCATGAAAATATCGATAGAAGATAGAGAGAGAGGCAACATGGCGGCGAAATTTAAGAGGTCGAAGACTATCAGTACAGTAAGAGGAGGAGAGCTGATGAGGCGAATAGCCTTATACTCCACTCTGTCCAAGAGAGCTGTGTGAGTGGAGCCTCCCCACTCGTGAAATGCATACTCCATACAAGGGCGGACAAGGCCCCTGTAAATGGATAGCAACTGTGCGGGGGAGAAGAATTGGCGGAGACGGCACTGAACGCCCAGTCTCGAGGAACCTGATTTAGTAAGAGATGAGATATGAAGTTTCCAGTTGAGATTTTGAGCTAAGGATAAACCGAGGATGTTTAGTGTTGAAGAAGGTGATAGCTGAGTGTTGTCAAAGAATAGGGGATAGTTGTTTGGAAGATTGGGTCGAGTGGATAGGTGGAGAAACTGTGTTTTTGAGCCGTTGAAGGACACCAAGTTCTTCTTGCCCCAGTCGGAAAAAATAGTAAGGTCTGAGGCTAAGCGTTCTGCCGCCTCCATCCTGGAATCATTCAGTTCTTGTTGGGTGGGTCTCCTATTAAAAGATGTTGAGTAATGCAGAGTAGAGTCATCGGCGTAAGAATGGATAGGACAGTTCGTTTTGGAAAGAAGATCATCAATGAACAACAGAAAGAGAGTGGGAGATAGGACAGAACCCTGCGGAACACCACTATTAGTAGGTTTAGGGGAAGAACAGTGGTCCGTCTATCACAGCAGAAATAGAACGGTCAGAGAGGAAACTTGAGATAAAGGTACAGAGAGAAGGATAGAAACCGTAGGAGGGTAGTTTGGAAAGCAAAGATTTGTGCCAGACCCTCTCAAAGGCTTTTGATATGCTATCTGGACAGATAACTGAACAAATGTGTAAATCCGTGTTTATCGCAATACCAAAAGTAAGCGGAACGCTTGACTGCGATAAGCACAGAACCATCAGTATCATGAGCTAAATAACAAAAATCGTACTGAAAGTTATACTCAAACGATTACGTGGAAGAATAAGAAGTGAGGTCTCGGACGAACAATGTGGATTTGTGGAAGGAAAAGGCACGAGTAATGCAATATATATGTTGAGAACAATGGCTGAGAGGGTGATAGACAAACAAAGATTCCTGTATGTCTGCTTTATTGACTATGAAAAAGCCTTTGATAGAGTTAGACATGAAGACTTAATGGAAATATTGAAAAGCATTGGGGTGAACGGAAGATAACTTAGAGTGATAAAGAATCTATACTGGGCACAAAAGGCGTGTGTAAGAGTGGGATGGCGAAGAGACAGAGTGGCGGAACATCAGAAGAGGTGTCATGCAGGGTTGTGTAATGTCACCGGATCTGTTTTCATTGTATGGAGAAATAATAATGCGGAATATCAGAGAATGTGAGGGGATAAGTATTGGAGGACGTAATGTAAATGACATAAGGTATGCCGATGACACTGTGCTGATAGCAGACAATAAAGAAAAAATACAATTAATGCTCAACCGAGTAAAAGAAGAAAGGGAATCCAAAGGTTTGACAATTAAGGTATAGAGAACGAAGTGGTTGGTAATGTCAAAGAATGCACAGATACCACGAATGGAGCTGCGATGAACGGTGGAGAGGGTAGAGAACTTCAATTATTTGGGAAGTGTTGTGACCGAGGATATAAGGTGTGATACAGAAATGAAAAGGAGAACAGGTATAGCAAAGACCGCATTTTGCAATATGAGGAACCTATTGACAAAAAGTTTTTTTTATAAAAAAAAGAAAAAACACGGAAAAGATTAATAAAAACTCGTGTGTGGTCAACAATGTTATATGGTGTGGAAAGTTGGACTATATCAAAGACGATGGTGAATAGGCTGGAGGCGATGGAGATGTGGCTGTGGAGGAGGAGGATGAAGATCACGTGGACGGCAAGAAGGTCGAACGAAGAAGTATTGGAGATGGTGGGAGAGAGGAGGGAGCTGATGGGGGCGGTGAGATTGAGACAACTGAAATTTTTTGGGCACGTAATGAGGAGAGAGGGGCTGGAGAATCTGATAATGACAGGAATGGTGGAGGGAACCAGAGGGAGAGGAAGAACGAGAGTGAAATACATGGACGGATTGGTAAAGCTGGCACGGGGGAACATGACGGGTGGACAGTTCATCAGGGCCACGAGGAACAGAAGAAGATGGAAGTCCATGGTTGCCCACGTGCGGTACTATGTAATTTTTTTTATCTTTCAAATCCAGGTACACTCCATCCGCCCAGCCTTCTCTCTCCTGTATTAAATCTGTCACCCTTAAGTAGTAACACAACAAGTTGGTGACGCAAGATCTTCCTTTTCTGAATCCAAACTGGAAATCCGATAAAATTTTCTCACTTTCTAATAAATCCGACCACCTGTTTTTAACCAGTCTCTTACATATCTTCGTCGCAACCACACTAGTGACTGATACCGGTCTGAAATTTAATAGGTCCTCCCTTAAAAATCGGTGCCGTACTATGTTTGCTCTCTTCCAATCTTGTGGTACCTTTTCTTCACTCAGAGAGGCACTCATTATGAAGTGCAGTTTCTCTGCAAGTTGATCACTACATTCTTTCAAGATCCACCCTGATACTCCATCCGGCCCCGTCGCCTTTCTTACATCCAGTATGTTCAAACCTTCTTTAACCTTCTGCACCGTTAACTGAATATCTTGCATAACCCTTCCTTTTTCCTGGCCCGGGGGTTGTACAAATTCTTCTTTTGTGAAAATTCTATGGAAGCTGTTATTCTTCACCTCTGCCATCTTTAAGAACATAAGAACATAAGAACGTAGGACTGTGCAAGATGCCGGTAGGCCTGTACAAGGCAGCTCCTTTGAACCTAAGTTCCCGTGTATCTAACCCCACTTAATATCGCTGTCCATGAATTCATCTAATCTATTTTTGAATGTTACAATTGTATTGGCACTCACCACATGACTGCTAAGCCTATTCCACTCATCCACCACCCTGTTAGTAAACCAATTTTTGCCTACGTCCCTGTTGAATCTGAATTTATCCAGTTTAAACCCATTACTTCGTGTCCTACCCGGTTCTCTTACCAACAAAACCTTATGAATATCCCCCTTATTAAAGCCCTTCATCCATTGATAAACCTCGATCATATATCCACGCACCCTTCGCCTTTCTAGAGAATGCAAGTTTAACTGTTTGAGTCTTTCCTAGTATGGCAAGTTTCTCAACCCCTGAATCATCTTAGTCATCCTCCTCTGCACCGATTCTAACATTTTTATATCCATTCTATAGTAAGGTGACCAGAACTGAACCGCATAGTCAAGATGAGGTCTAACTAATGCTAAATATAGTTTGAGGAAGACTTCGGCGCTTCTGTTGCTTACGCTTCTTGAAATAAATCCCAGTGCCCTATTTGCTCGATTTCTAGCTTGAATGCATTGTGCCCTTGGACGGAGATTAGAGCTCACTAAGACCCCTAAATCTCTCTCGCACCCAGACCTGCTTATGAGAATGTCATTTAAGCAATAGTTATGAGATGGGTTGTTCCTACCTACACTCAGAATACTGCACTTCCCTACATTGAACTCCATATGCCATTTATCCGCCCAGTCGTACAATCTGTTTAGTTCATCCTTGAGAATACTAGCGTCCTGATCCGACTCAATTACTCTATCGAGGTTGGTATCATCTGCAAACTTACTGACATCACTACTAATTCCTGTATCTAGGTCATAATTGATATAAATAATAAACAAAAGTGGACCTAATACCGAACCTTGTGGGACCCCTTTCGTAACACATCCCCAGTCAGATCTTTTACCATTGATTTGCACTCTTTGCTTCCTATTGCTAAGCCACGCCTTGACCCAGTTCAAAACTTTATCCTCCACTCCGTGAGCCTGTAATTTAAGCAACAGTCGTTGGTGAGGAACTTTGTCAAACGCTTTACTAATATCAAGATAGATTACATCATAATTTTCATCTCTGTCTACCGCCTCAAATATTTTATTGTAAAAGGACAAAAGATTGGTGAGGCAGGACCTACCTTCAGTGAACCCATGCTGCGAGTCGTGAATTAAGCTATGTTTCTCTAGATGCTCCCGAATGTTCCTGGCTATTATGGACTCCAGCATCTTGCCTATAACCGATGTTAAGCTAATTGGTCAATAGTTTGAAGCAGCTGACCTGTCCCCCTTTTGGAAAATCGGCGTCACATTAGCTACTTTCCATAGGCTGGGCGTATAACTAGTATTTACCGACATCTTAAAGATGTCGGTTAGTGGGTCACTGAGTACATCACCTAATTCCTTTAATACCCTTGGAAATATCCCGTCAGGACCTGGCGACTTATTCTGCTTAAGCTTATCTATTTCATCCTGAACTACTTGCCTGGTAATGATTATATCCCTCAATTTATCGCCATCCCCGCCCTCGTACACCTGAACCCTTTCCGGAATAGTCGTTCGATCCTCTTGTGTGAATACTGAAAGTAAGTAGTCGTTCAGCAATGTGCTCATATTTTCGTAATTTTCTACAAGCTCCCCTGTGTTTGTTTTCAGCGTTTCAATTTTCTCCCTTGTTTTTGTTCTATACATCTGAAAGAAGCCCTTAGGATTACTTTTCGCCTCATTTGCTACTTTGATCTCATAATTCCTTTTTGCTATCCTGGTGTTTTTCTTCACTAATCTAGATAGTTCGACATACCGGCCCCTGAGAAGTGTTTCACCATTCTTTATTTTCTGATAAATTCCCTTCTTTAACCCTATCTCGTGTTTTAGTCCACGAGTCATCCACTTAGGGTCATTGTTTTCTTTTCTAAGTGTTCGCTGTGGTATATGCTGTCCTTGCCCCTCTACTATTACTCTAACTAAATTATTGTAAGACATTTCTACCTGGTTCTCCTGGCTCTCCAACCCACAGTTCTGGCTCTCATGAATCCCTAAATTATCCAAGTTTACCCCTTCAACATGTCTTCGAAGCCCCTCGTAATTTGGCATGTTCCTCCCTTCTCCTTTGTTGTTAAATGCAACAATAAACAATCAGGCAATCAATCAATACTACTTATGATAAAACTCGTTTACTTAAAGTATTTCTACAATATTAGGCTGATGGACCAAACTCATTGTGGTTTTAAGATATGGTAGTAGCCTTTTGGGGTGTCTGGGGTGAATTCATGCCCTTGCATTTACTAGCAGTTTACGTCTTGATGCTCCCGGCGGCTCCTCCCACGTGTGAAGGTACTTTCTCCCGAGAGCACCCAGCCGGTCTAGCCGCTAGATCGTCGCGGCTGTATTGCCGGCCAGGAATTGCCACGTGTAAAGTGTGTGTGTGTGTGTGTGTGTGTGTGTGTGTGTGTGTGTGTGTGTGTGTGTGTGTGTGTAATTCACCACGACCTGATCACGTGTTGGTCTCGTAATCGCCAGCAGCAGGTACCCTCCCGACATGAGCAAGTGCTCTTTATCGTCGATCTATGGGTACTGCCAGGACCTCACACACCACACACCCCATCCCCTTTTCTCAAGGGGGGATAGTAACCACTCCTAGTCAACGGAATGAATCCGGCCTGAGCGGGCTCGAACTGCCGCCCTGTCAGACCGTGAAGCCTGGGAGTGTGTGTGTGTGTGTGTGTGTGTGTGTGTGTGTGTGTGTAGTTCATTCATCACACCCTGATCACAGTCTCTCTCTCGCTCTCTCTCTCCCTCACCCACACACACACACACACAGAGAGAGAGAGAGAGAGAGAGAGAGAGAGAGAGAGAGAGAGAGAGAGAGAGTGAGCAACTTCAGCTGGCCGTGCAATAAGCCGGAGAGCCTTACTGCACCCACACCTCACCATCACCTGTCATCCTCGTCCATTTAGCTATCCAGTCTACTCTTAAACCAAGCTATCGTCGCTGCACTAACTATGTGATTGCTTAGTCTATTCCATTCCAGAGAGAGAGAGAGAGAGAGAGAGAGAGAGAGAGAGAGAGAGAGAGAGAGAGAGAGGCGGGCCACACTTGCCATGGAGGTGGGCGGAGCTTGAGAGCCAGCCGGCAAATCAGCGAGGAGTGCGGAGCGGGGCTAGAAAACTGTACCTACCTTCGTAAATATATAAATAATTTATAAAGGAATTGTACTGTACTGTAGTCATGCCCTGCCTGTGAGTCTCCCGTCTCTTCCCTGCTGCAGGATAATGTCTGAGGGCGGCAGTCGTGGCGACGTGGCAATGAGGGTGATCGCGAAAGTCCACAGGCCGGGGGTCACGCCGGAGGAGATGGTGGCCGGCTACAACGAGTGGTCCGAGAACTACGAGGAGATGGTGAGAGAGAGAGAGAGAGAGAGAGAGAGAGAGAGAGAGAGAGAGAGAGAGAGAGAGATGCCTTCGGTACCAAGTGCCTACGCAGAATCATGGGGTATCGCTGGAATGATTTTGCGTTAAACCGGCGACTACTCCTTGAGGTCCGGGAGTGAAGTGATGCGGCCCCTGGGGTACGCACCTGTATTCACCCGCTTCCCCGTCCCCTTAGATGATCTGGAAAGGCGGGTACCGTGGCCCCGCCATCACGGTGGAGGAGGCGCTGCGTTGGGTACCCCCGGAGCGGCGAGCTAAGGCCAGGGTGCTGGACGTGGCCGCCGGGACGGGCTGCGTGGGCCGCGAACTCCACCGGGAAGGCTTCAGGTGGGTGCCGCAGGGCCGCAGACAGGGGGATGTCCGGTCACCATACTTAAATATCCTCCAGTCCACTGCCTCCTGCCTGCCAGTGCCTCAGCCTCAACACGAGTCCAACGCCAAGAGATGAAGATGATGTGTTGGAAATTACAACAGCTTGTGTAGAGGCAGGGCCGCTGGGTGGGAACTGGGAGCGGGCAGGAGCGGCATTACTATAGTCCATCGACTCTAACTTAAAATGAAGCCCTGTGGCTTGGCCCGGGGAAACCCCCATTGTTTACAGATCTAGCGATGACCTGCGCATGACGTTTTGTCTCACTGTTAGTCTGTACGTTATCTATTTATGGAATTTACATACATTCATAATACGACTGCGTGGTGTTATGAATGGCTTGGGATTAGAGGGATTGATTGATTGATTGATTTAGAGTTTCTTTCATGGCGCTGCAACATCTTGGTCATATGGCACCGGAGTAATAAAATGGAAGGCAAATAATTAAAATAATCTAAGGGTGATAAAAGTTATTAGGAAGATAGTTTTGAAATGGTCCATTCAGATATAGCACTAGTTTAAAATATAATAAAATGTTTATTAAAAATGCATTAGTGAAATACAAAGAACTTTCTCTGAAGAGACCCTACAAGAGATGGAGGATGCCCATCTCCTGCAGATACCCCATGACGTCATGTCCAGGGGTGAGCGCCTTTTCTCCCAGCATTAGGGAAAGGGAAACATTCCCATGTACATCACGACACCGGGAGAGGTACTGCTCTCGCAGATCCCGCAGACTGGGGCACTCGACCTGGGATTAGAGGGAAAGACAACGACTCAGTAAACCTTCCATATCACTTGGCAACGTGGCTCATGCAACTTTGCTGCCTGACGGACCTTGGCAACAGGCGCCAGGCCGCACCATTCAACGTTACGCCACAATGGACAAATGAAGTAGATCTCACTCTCGCGCCCTGCGCAGCCATGCAGAGAGAGAGAGAGAGAGAGAGAGAGAGAGAGAGAGAGAGAGAGAGAGAGAGAGAGAGGTAGCCACCCTCTCTGAGGAGAGTAATGGAGTGATGTGGCACCAGCGCGGTCTCGTGGGGAATCCTTGTGTCGCGCCCAAGGGCTCAAGTTAAAATCGATAGACTATACTATGTTAGGAATTTGGCCAGTTAACCGGGGGACTAGACAAATGAACTATTTCCCTTATGGAACTAGTCTCGGGCCGAGAGTTCAAGCCAACTATGAGTATCGTCTGAGCTCAAATAAGCCTTCGATGGAACTTGAATACTTCGGTCATCGGCTCCCAAACCGAGACAGAATTAACTTATTCACTGCCTGAAGACTAACCATATTTACCATGAAAGGAATAATAATAGTGAAGTGTTTCCTTTCATGAAATAATAACTAATTGTTCTTGCTGAATTAAAATTAAAGAGCAAGGATAATTTAACCGATGGAAACAGAGAGGAAAGCCACGCCATCTGGCGAGAGAAATTAAAAATATCGCTTCAGAGCCACGTGGTTGATTTTCTCTCACTCCACCACCGGCCTTCACAAAGTAAAGACCAAGGCACTGCAGCCCACCCATTAACTCGGACGCAGTGTGCCTTCTATTACCTGACTGAGGGATACTACACCCGGCAACGAGACTTCAGAGACAACAATATCTTTTGAAACCCGCTTCTCAGCTAAGTGCCCCCAGCAGTTATTTGAGACAGATAGATTTTACTACACGGATCCGGTAGGATTATTATTTGTTCGGCTGTCTGGAGGTGCTTGTTGGATACCTTCACCACCTAATAGCTGGTAAGCACTTGTTTCTTTGGGATTGTCTGACGGGTGCGTTATTCACTTTGCGAGTGACCTAACTGTTGGGTAGGGTAAATTTACTGATTCCCAACAACTACTACTACTACTATAACTTCTACTACTACTACTGCTACTACTACAACTACTACATCCACTCCCACAGGCACATAGACGCTGTGGACCCGTCGGAGGGCATGATGAAGCAACGGGAGACTGGCATCTATACCAACGACTTCCTGGAGTTTTTCGGCAGCGGACACTCCACCGTGCCCAAAGGTATTAGTAGTTTTTTTTTTTTTTACATCAAAGGACACGGCTCAAGGGCAACAAAAAGAGTACAAAAAAAAAGCCTGCTACTCGCCGCTCCCACAAAAGATAAAAGTAAAGAGTAGCCAAAAGAGAGGTCAATTTCGAGAGGAGAGGTGTCTTGATACACTCTTCTTGAAATAAGTCAAGTCATAGACAGGGGGAAATACAGACGAAGGAAGGTTGTTCCAGAGTTTACCTCTTGCATAAGGGTTTTGGATAGTATAGGGATGAGCATGAGTAGAAAGTCGTGTGCAGCGGGGCCGAGGGAGGGAGGGAGGCATGCAGTTAGCAAGTTCAGAAGAGCAGTCATCATGAAGATATCGATAGAAGATAGAAAAAGAGGCAACATAACGGCGGAATTTAATTAAGAGCTAAAAGGTTGTCAGTAAGAGGAGGAGAGCTGATGAGACGAGGAGCCTTAGACTCCACTCTGTCCAGGAGAGTTGTGTGAGTGGAATTATTGTTATTGTTGTTGTTTCATATGTAAAGATTAATATACGTATTTTTCTTTTACATCTCTCTCTCTCTCTCTCTCTCTCTCTCTCTCTCTCTCTCTCTCTCTCTCTCTCTCTCTCTCTCTCTCTCTCTCAGACACAAACGACCTGGTGGTCACCTCGCGCGGTCTGGGCGAAGGTCACATCTCACACAGTGGCCTCGACGACGTTGTGCGCGTCGCAAAGAACGGTGAGTGAGTAAGTGAGCCTGCGTGCCTGCGTGCGTGCGTGCGTGAGTGAGTGTGAGTGTGAAAGTGTTTTTACAAAAAAGGAGACAGCTCAATGGCACAAAAAAAAAACTAATAAAAAAAAGCCCGCTACTCGCTGCTCCTGAGAAAAAGAAAATCAAACGAGGTGGCCGAAAGAGGTCAATTTCGGGAGGAGAGGTGTCCTGATATTTTCCTCTTGAATGAGTTCAAGTCGTAGGCAGGAGGAAATACAGATGAAGGAAGATTGTTCCAGAGTTTACCAGCGTGAGGGATGAAAGAGTGAAGATGCTGGTTAAATCTTGCACAAGGGGTTTGGACAGTATAGGGATGAGCATAAGTAGAAAGTCGTGTGCAGCAGGGCCGCGGGAAGGAAGGAGGCATTCAGTTAGCAAGTTCAGAAGAGCAGTCAGCGTGAAAATAGCGATAGAAGATAAAAAGAGAGGCAACATCGCGACGGAATTTAAGAGGTAGAAAACTATCAGTTGGAAGAGGAGAGCTGATGAGACGAAGAGCCTTAGACTTCACGCTGTCCAGAAAAGCTGTGTGAGTGGAGCACCCTCCCCCCCACACGTGAGATGCATACTCCATACGAGGGCGGACAAGGCCCCTGTATATGGATAGCAACTGTGCTGAGGAGAAGAACTGGAGGAGACGATACGGAACGCCCAACCTCAAGGAAGCTGATTTAGCGAGAGTGGAAATATGAAGTTTCCAGTTGAGATTTTGAGTTAAGAATAGACCGAGGATATTTAGTGTTGAAGAAGGTGACAGCTGAGTGTTGTTGAAGAATAGCGGATAGGTGTTTGGAAGATTGTGTCGAGTTGATAGGTGGGGAAATTGAGTTTTTGAGGCATTGAAGGACACAAGGTTTCTTCTACCCCAATCGGAAATGATTGCAAGGTGTGAGGTTAAGCGTTCTGCAGCCTCCAGTCTGGAGGCGTGTACTTCCTGTTGGGATGGGCTTCTATTGAAAGAAGTTGAATAATGCAGAGTGGAGTCGTCGGCGTATGAGTGGACAGGACAGTTTGTTATTGAAAGAAGATCATTGATGAATAACAAGAAGAGAGTGGCTGATAGGACAGAGCCCTGTGGAACCCAACTGTTGATAGGTTTAGGGGAAGAACAGTGACCGTCTACCACCGCAGAGATACAACGGCCGGAAAGGAAACTGGAGATAAAGGAACAGAGAGAGGGATAGAATCTGAAAGAGGGCAGTTTAGAAAGCAAAAACTTGTGCCAGACTCTATCGAAGGCTTTCGATATGTCTAGCACAACTGAGAAAGTTTCACCGAAATGGCTTAAAGAGGATGACCAAGAGTCAGTTAAGAGAGCAAGAAGATCGCCAGTAGAACGTCCATTGCGGAACCCATACTGGCGATCAGATAGAAGGTTGGAAGTGGAAAGGTGCTTTTGAATCTTCCGGTTAAGGATTGATTCAAAACCTTTAGATATACATGAAAGTAAAGCTATAGGGCGGTAGTTTGAGGCATTGGAACGGTCACCCTTCTTAGGCACAGGCTGTACAAAGGCATACTTCCAGCAGGAAGGATAGGTAGATATTGATAGGCAGAGACGAAAGAGTTTGACCAGGCAGGGTGTCAGCACGGAAGCATAGTTTTTAAGGACAATAAGAGACTCCATCAGGTCCATAAGCCTTCTGAGAGTTGAGGCCAGAGGGCATAGAAAACATCATTTGGAAGAATCTTAATAACGGGCATAAAGGAGTCAGAGGGGGGTGAGTAGGAGGAATATGCCCAGAATCGTCCAGGGTGGAGTTCTTACAGAAAGTTTGAGCCTTAGAGACAGATGAGACGGCAGTGCTGCCGTCAGGGTTAAGGAAAGGAGGGAAAGAGTAAGAAGTGAAATTGGAGGAGACATTTTTGGCTCAATGCCAGAAGTCACGAGAAGAATTAGAAGAAGCAAGGTGTTGACATTTTCTATTGATTAAAGCAGTTTTCGAAAGTCAGATAATAGAATAAATTTAAAAGCCATAGTTAGCGGGAGTTCGAAGGCTCTGGAACTTTTTGTGAGCTGCCTCTCTATCTTTAATAGCACGAGAAGAAGCACGATTAAACCAAGGATTTTTAGTATGAGGAGTAAAAAAAGAACGTGGAATGTATGCCTCCATTCCAGAGACAATCACCTCTGAGATGCGCTGGGCACACACAGAGGGGTCTCTCTCCTGGAGGCAGTAATCATTCCACAGGAAATCGGAAAAGTACATCCTCAGGTTGTAACGGTGTAACGCTTGGTTGCGGGGACTTGCGGGCGTGAAGGGAAACTCTTGCTGTCTTAGAAGAAATATATTCTTACCCTAAGATACAGCGTAGCGTGGGTGAGAGAGACGAGACGCTAGGTGTGTGTCGTGCGAGCTCTCTCGAAGGAGTGACGATTTACAGAGTGGAAAATAATGAAGTTACAATTGGTCACGTATGTCAAGGTGACCTCTAAGCTTGATGAAATGCTTTGTATACAAACTGAGATGGTAAACACTGACAGCTAACATTCCTACAAGGTGGCGTGATCTATCTGTCGTGTTCTTTTTTCCATTGATATACTGCAATTACTATAACAAGGTCATCCCACCGAGCTGAAGCAAAATGCCAGAAGCATCGCCTCTTCGGTGGGTCCAGAGGATGTACAGGAGCGATAGGACAGGAAACAGAAATAAGGTTATGGTCGGAGGAACCCAACGGAGAGAACAGTTTGACAGAGTAAGCAAAAGGATTAGAGGTAAGGAAGAGGTCTAGAATGTTGGGCCTGTCTCCAAAACGGTCGGGAATACGTGTAGGGTGCTGAACCAACTGCTCTAGGTCGTTGAGGAGAGCAAAGTTGGAGGCTTGTTCACCAGGCTGGTCTGTGAAAGAGGATGAGAGCCAAAGCTGGTGGTGAACATTCAAATCTCCCATGATGGAGATTTCAGCGAAGGGAGAGTGGGTCAAGATGTGCTCCACTTTAGAATTCAAATAGTCAAAGAATTTTACATAGTTAGTAGAGTTAGGTGAGAGATAAACAGCACAGATGTATTTAGTAATAGAATGACAATGAAGTCTTAGCCAGATGGTGGAAAATTCAGAAGAGTCAAGGTCGTGGGCACGAGAGCAAGTGATGTCGTTGCGCACGTAGGCGCAACATCCAGCTTAGGATTAAAATTTAGGATAGAGATAGTAGGAGGGAACAGAGTAGAAGTTTCTGTCAGTAGCCTCAGTAACCTGTGTTTCGGTGAGGAAGAGAAAATAAGGTTTAGAGGAGGAGATCGTGTTCCACAGTATGAAAATTAGAACGAAGACCACGAATGTTGCAGAAATTGATAAGGAGGAGGTTCAAGGAGTTATCAGGACACCTCTCAAGTCGGCAGCCAGAAGGGGAATTTATGGTCCCCCCCCAGGCGGGGACTCCGAGGCATTGTTATTTTTCGCCATTTTGAATTTTCAATTTTGTGAAAAGGTGTGTGTGTTGTGTGAATGTAGTGTGGTGTAGAAAGAGAGAGGAACTGTCTTTAGAGAGCATGCTGAACTGCTCTCTGGTGTTGATGAGACAAAAGGGAAACGGTTAGTGAGGACATGGTCTTTGGAGGGCTTCAGCACCCTCCTCGCTTCCCATATATCCTCACCGAGAGTAGGTCACGCCCGTTCGGTAGGGGTCTTCCTACCTACTCCTACTATAGGATCGCAAAACAGTTCATGGTAATCCCAGCAACTTTTACGAGAGGCTTTTCAAACAGGCGAACTTAGGCGCCGTTTAGGATGGGAAAGAGCCTACATAGAGACTTCAGATTTGCCTGGAGTAAACCTTGAGGCGGTCTCCCTAGGGTGGGCTAGACGACGCGCCCCCTAGCGTATGCCCCAATGATTAACTGATTTCCTCCTCTCCGGCACTCCAGGAGGCTTCGTGATCATCGTGATGCGCCATGAGTTCCTACAGACCGTGCCTTCCTACAAGGACAAGCTGGAGCCTTACATGGACCAGCTGGAGGCGGACGGGAAGTGGAAGAAGGTAGGGAGCACCGTTGCCAGATTATCGTACTCAGAGCATAGTATTTACTGTTTTTTGACACCGAACTATTGCCAAGAAACATCAGGAATTCACTATTTTAACGATAGATATAAATGAATCTAGTTATTGAGCCCCAGGAGACAGTTTTGGGGTCGGAAGTTGGTAAATATAAAAGGCTGAGTACAACTATCTGGCAACATTGGTACAAGAAAACATTTACTCTAATCGAGGTTTCTGTCTGGCGGGGCTGTTCACTGTATGGGCGCCTGTCACGACACTCTGGTATAAGGAGATTGGCAGGAGCTGGCCATGGGGAGAAGGTCACGTATTTGAAATGATGGTCATAATTCCTTCAGGTGGAGCGGCGCATCGTCCCAAACTATTTCTGTGACAAGGAGGGTCTCGTCTTCGTCTTCCGCATCACTAAGCCTGAGTGAGGAGGAAGAGGAGGGAAGGGAAAGGAGAGAGATGAAGAGGAGGAGTTATAGTGGTGCTGTGCCAAGGCCGTCTCTGTGTAACAGCCTTGGCTTTCGTCGCGGCACCCGAGACTGAGGTGTGAATTATCGTGGTATCATGGCGTATACGATGTTATATGATAGTCTACGCATAGGGCACATTTGTCAGTATTAATCATATTATTGAAATTGTCGTAAAAATCTGTTTTAGTTTATAAGACTGAGGCTGCAGAATCCTTAACCTCAGACCTTGCTATCATCTCCGATTGGGATAAAAGGAAACTTTGGGTTTTTGTGTCCTTCAATGCCTCAAAAACCCAATTTATCCACCTTTCAACTCGACACAATCTTCCAAACACCTATCCCTTATTCTTCAACTACACTCAGCTGTCACCTTATAATTCTTCAGAACTAAATATCCTCGGTCTGTCCTTAACTCAAAATCTTAACTGGAAACGTCATACTCTTCTTTCACTAAATCAGCTTCCTCGAGGTTGGGCGTTCTGTATCGTGTCCTCCAGTTCTTCTCCCCCGCACAGTTGCTCTACATATACAGGGGCCTTGTCCGCCCTCGTATGGAGTATCCATCGCACGTATGTGGGGGGCTCTACTCACACAGCTCTTCTCTACCTTTCGGCCACTCCTCTGTTGTAAAAAAAATAACAAGGTCGCTAATTATGTAACTGTATGTGTGTGTGCATGTGTAATGGCAAGTTGCCAGAGCACGATAACGAAGACCTCAGACTCATGTGCTGCGACTATAGTATACGTTTAGGAATGCTTGGTCTGGGTCTTGGGGTCTTGATGATGTACAGACATGTATATATATATATATATATAATAAACGGGTGCCTACTTCCCCTCAGAATCATGTTAATCTTTGTTTGTTTCTCAAGTTAATTTAAGTGATTACTCTTCCTAATTTTAAATGCGTCTGCTGTTCCTAATTTATAATGCTTCTGCTGTTCCTAATTTTAAATGTGTCTGCTGTTCCTAATTTTAAATGTGTCTGCTGTTCCTAATTTTAAATGTGTCTGCTGTTCCTAATGTATAATGCGTCTGCTGTTCCTAATTTATAACGTGTCTGCTGTTCCTAATTTTAAATGTGTCTGCTGTTCCTAATTTTAAATGTGTCTGCTGTTCCTAATGTATAATGCGTCTGCTGTTCCTAATTTATAACGTGTCTGCTGTTCCTAATTTTAAATGTGTCTGCTGTTCCTAATTTTAAATGTGTCTGCTGTTCCTAATTTTAAATGTGTCTGCTGTTCCTAATTTTAAATGTGTCTGCTGTTCCTAATTTATAATGTGTCTGCTGTTCCTAATTTATAATGTGTCTGCTGTTCCTAATTTATAATGTGTCTGCTGTTCCTAATTTATAATGTGTCTGCTGTTCCTAATTTATAATGTGTCTGCTGTTCCTAATTTATAATGTGTCTGCTGTTCCTAATTTATAATGTGTCTGCTGTTCCTAATTTATAATGTGTCTGCTGTTCCTAATTTATAATGTGTCTGCTGTTCCTAATTTATAATGTGTCTGCTGTTCCTAATTTATAATGTGTCTGCTGTTCCTAATTTATAATGTGTCTGCTGTTCCTAATTTATAATGTGTCTGCTGTTCCTAATTTATAATGTGTCTGCTGTTCCTAATTTATAATGTGTCTGCTGTTCCTAATACTCACCTCAAAACAAAACAACGTGACTGAGAAAGATTAAGGAGGGGGAGGGAGAGAATGTAAGGGAGGAGGGAGGTGGGAACTGGGAAGGGAGGAGAGGAGGAAAAGGAAGGAGAGGGAGATAAAGAGTAAGGGAGGAGAGAAGATGAAAGAGAAGGGAGGGGAGAGGGAGAGAAAGGAGGGGGATGGAGTGAAAGGGAGAAGAGAGAGAATGAGGGAGGAAAGGAGGGGATGGAGGGAGGTAAGGAGTAAGGGAGGTGATAAGAGGGAGAGAGGGGTGTAAGTAAAGGAAGGTGAGGGAGAGAAAAAATAAGGGAGGAAAGGAGGGGATGGAGGGAAAGGAAGGAGGTGAGGGAAATGAGTAAGGCGAGGTTCCCACTATTCTGTTTTGACGGATCCGTCGACGTTAATAATGACCTCAAAATGACGTCAGCGAAATAGCGGCCGCTCGGCACGGTCCAGCGCTCATCATTTGTTGACAAACATATAGACAGCATTAACCACAATGACTTCTTGTATATGTTTCTATTTCATATTTTCATGATATCTAGAATACATAATTTTCATTCTGTGGAGCACCATCTCTCCTCCTCTAAACCTCACCTTCTCTTCCTCACCGAAACACAGGTCTCTGAGGCTACTGACAGCAATCTCTACTTTGTTCCCTCCTACTATCTCTATCCTAAATATCAATCCAAAGCTGGATGTTGCGTCTACGTGCGCAAAGACATAACTTGCTTTCGTGCCCACGACCTTGGCTCTTCTGAATTTTCCACCATCTGGCTAAGACTTCATTGTCATACTATTACTAAATACATATGTGCTGTTTATCTCTCACCCAACTCTCCTAACTATGTAAAATTCTTTGACTACTTGAACTCTAAAGTGGAGCACATCTTGACCTACTCTCCCTTCACTGAAATCTCCATCTTGGGAGATTTCAATGTTCACCACCAGCTTTGGCTTTCATCCTCTTTCACTGACCAGCCTGGTGGATAAGTCTACAACTTTGCTCTCCTCAACGACCTAGAGCAGTTGGTTCAGCACCCTACACGTATTCCCTACCGTCTTGGAGACACGCCCAACATACTAGACCTCTTCCTTACCTCTAACCCGTCTGCTTACTCTGTCAAACTGTTCTCTTCGTTGGCCTCCTCCGATCACGACCTTATTTCTGTATCTTGTCATATCGCTCCTGTTCTTCCTCTGGACCCACCAAAGAGGCGATGCTTCTGGCATTTTGCCTCAGCTCGGTGGGACGTCCTGAGGAAGTACTTTTCCGATTTCCCGTTGAATGATTACTGCTTCCAGGAGAGAGACCCCTCTGTGTGTGCCCAGTGCATCACAGAGGTGATTGTCTCTGGAATTGAGGCAAACATCCTACGTTCTTTCTCTACTCCTCATGCTAAAAAGTCTTGGTTTAACCATGCTTGTTCTCGTGCTATTAAAGATAGACAGGCAGCTCACAAAAGGTTCCAGAGCCATTGCACTCCTACTAATCACAAACTTTACATTTCAGCCCGGAATCGTGCCAAATCTATTCTCCAACTTACCAAAACCTCTTTCATCAACAAAAAATGTCAACACCTTGCTTTATCTAATTCTTTCCGTGACTTCTGTCACCTAGCCAAAAATATCTACACCAATTTCACTTTATACTCTTTCCCTCCTCTCCTTAACCTTGACGGAAACACTTCCGTCTCATCTATCTCTAAGGCAGCTCACAAAAGGTTCCAGAACCTTCGAACTCCCACTAACTTTGATCTATACATTTCAGCCCGGAATCATGCCAAATCTATTCTCCGACTTACAAAAACTTCTTTCATAAATAGAAAATGTCAACACCTTGCTTCTTCTAATTCTTCCCGTGACTTCTGGCATCTAGCCAAAAATATCTCCTCCAATTTCACTTCTTCCTCTTTCCCTCCTCTCCTTAACCCTGATGGCAGCACTGCCGTCTCATCTGTCTCTAAGGCTGAACTTTTAGCTCAAACTTTCTGTAACAACTCCACCCTGGACGATTCTGGGCATATTCCTTCTACCCATTCCCCCCTCTGACTCCTTTATGCCTGTTATTATGTTTCTTCATAATGATGTTTTATGTGCCCTCTCTAGCCTCAACTCTCAGAAGGCTTATGGACTTGATGGAGTGCCTCCTATTGTCCATAAAAACTGTGCTTCCGTGCTGACAAACTCTTTCGTCTCTGCCTATCAACATCTACCTATCCTTCCTGCCGGAAGTATGCCTTTGTACAGCCTGTGCCTAAGAAGGCAGACCGCTCCAATCCCTAAAACTACCGTCCTATAGCTTTACTTTCCTGTCAATCTAAAGCTTTTGAATCAATCCTTAACTGGAATATTCAAAAACACCTTTACACTTCTAACCTTCTATCATTCTGATCTCCAGTATGGGTTCTGCAAGGGGCGTTCTACTGCCGATCTTCTTGCTCTATTAACTGACTCTTGGTCATCCTCTCTTAGCCGTTTCGTTGAAACTTTCTCAGTTGCGCTAGACATATCGAAAGCCTTCGATAGAGTCTGGCACAGGTCTTTGCTTTCTAATCTGCCCTCTTTCGGATTCTATCCTTCTCTCTGTTCCTTTATATCCAGTTTCCTTTCCGGCCGTTCTATCTCTGCTGTGGTAGACGGTCACTGTTCTTCCCCTAAACCTATCAACAGTGGTGTTCCACAGTGCTCTGTCCTATCACCCACTCTCTTCTTGTTATTCATTAATGATCTTCTTTCCACAACAAACTGTCCTGTCCACTCATACGCCGACGACTCCACTTTGCATTATTCAACTTCTTTCAATAGAAGGCCAACCCAACAGGAAGTACACGACTCCAGACTGGAGGCTGCAGAACGCTTAACCTCAGACTTTGCTATCATTTCCGATTGGGGTAGAAGGAACCTTGTGCCCTTCAATGCCTCAAAAACTCAATTTATCCACCTATCAGCTCGTAACAATCTTCCAAACACCTATCCCCTATTCATCGACAACACTCAGCTGTCACCTTCTTCAACACTAGATATCCTCGGTCTATCCTTAACTCAAAATCTCAACTGGAAACTTCATATCTTCTCTCGCTAAATCAGCTTCCTCGAGGTTGGGCGTTCTGTATCGTCTCCGACAGTTCTTCTCCCCCGCACAGTTGCTATCCATATAAAGGGGCCTTGTCCGCCCTCGTAAGGAGTATGCATCTCACGTGTGGGGGGGCTCCATTCACACAGTTCTTCTGGACAGAGTGGAGTCTAAAGCTCTTCGTCTCATCAGCTCTCCTCCTCCTACTGATAGTCTTCTACCTCTTAAAGTTGCCTCTCTATCTATCTTCTATCGCTATTTTCACGTTGACTGCTCTTCTGAACTTGCTAACTGCATGCCTCCCCCCCCTTCCACGGCCCCGCTGCACACGACTTTCTACTCATGCTCATCCCTATACTATTCAAACCCCTTATGCAAGAGTTAACCAACATCTTCACTGTTTCATCCCTCGCGCTGGTAGACTCTGGAACAGCCTTCCTTCATCTGTATTTCCTCCTGCCTACGACTTGAACTCTTTCAAGAGGAGGGTATCAGGACACCACTCCTCCCGAAATTGACCACTCTTTCGGCCACTTCTTTCGATTCTTTTTTTAGGAGCAGCGAGTAGCGGGCTTTTTTTTATATTATTGTTTCTTGTATTTGTGCCCTTGAGCTGTCTCCTTTGTTGAAAAAAAAAAAGTGTTTTACGTTGTTCTGTAGGATGTTTTGTACCAATATACAGGCGGAGAATCCAATTGGCTGTTGTGAACCATATGGAGTGGTTTAGGTTTCCAGAATTTCTCCTTGACAGTGTGTCAGGAACAGTCCCGTTAGAGATTGCTTTTCCCAATTGGTCCTGCGAAGCCATATGGCCCACTTGTTTTACCATCAAGTTTTTCAAATAGGTGACGTAGTGACAGCTCATTGCCATGGAGCTGATAAATGAACCAATGAACTGGGTGAGCAAGGCTTTTCTCGACTTGACAAATCACCCCAGATTTATTCCCGGTATTTACAGCTGTACCATCACATCCAATCGCCAGTACGTTTTCCGTGGAAATTCTTTTTCTATTAGCAAACTGTTTTAGCTCAGTGGCAATACTCTTTGCAGAACCAGTGGCAGGTGAATACTGGCCTAGATATTCTGAACCTGGTTCAGCCACTATAGCAATTTGCTCTTCAATTACCTTTCTCCTATAGTCACTATTTCCAATCTTCTCAGTAGTAAGAGTTTTATCTTTCCTTCCATCAAAGTAGATGCCTGCAACTTATACTTTCCCATGTGCATCCTTTGTCAAATTTTGTCCGTTTGATTGCCTCGATCTCCGTACTTTGTTCCTATCTATGACTTTGGAAGGATCCTCTTTTGTAATAACCCCTAAATCTTCAAGGATTGCACTAGATAGTAATGCAGCACCACGATCAGACAGTCCAACCCAGTCACAAACCTCATGGAAAGAAGAGAACAGACGTTTTTGTTCTCTATTTTTTTTCTTTTTCATTTCTTCATTGTTGTCCCACAGCTCCACCTTCTTTTGGTTTTCTATGATGGAGCTGGTACTTGGAAGGGGTGTATTCATCTTCCGAGTCAGTCAAATTTGAGGACGAGGTATCACTTTGAACAAGACATCCTGATGCTTGTAACTGGCTGATGGTCTTGCAGCATATTGATTTCTTCTTTTTTCTCTTTTCCTAATGGCTTCAGTTGTTCGTTTGTCCACTCCTCCAATGAACATTTTACGTTCATTTATTTGGTCCTCTACAAATTCTTGTTCTATTTTGGGGACTTTCTTCTGTCGAGGACAGGCACAGTACTGGAATTCAGGGCACCTGCAAGCTGTTGCTTCAAATAATCTAGCAGCATCTCTGATGAACTCTTTAACTTTGTTATCATAACTTGGGCATTTTTTTTTTCGGTCTTTGAAAGGTTTCAGGAAGTTCCTGTATTTGTTGTGATAGGCTACTAATTTGTCAACAATGCATTTCTGACTGATTATGGGGATGTTTTCCTGGCTGTAAATGCTAACTATCTTTTCTGCAACACACTTAGATATCATGTGAACTGAAGGACTCTTTGATGATTCAAGCAGTTTATATTTATGCCACAGAACACATGATAGAACATCTTTGTATGTAGGAAGTTGGTTTTCTGGGAGATCATCCACTTGCTTAAAGATAGGACACATGTCTGCTTTGTCTAAACGAACACAGTGTCGTTTTTGTGTTTGACCTTGGCTGTTATGGGACATCTTGATTTGTGGTACGTCAGCAGAGGCCGAGGAGCAATACAACCATCCTCTACGTCTGCCAAAGAGAAAATGAGCTATCACCATACTTCAGGTGCCCCAGCAGCTTCTAAAAAGTGTTATATGCTCTTTTGAACTTGTTTACTGCATACCTCCCCCCCTCCCGCGGCCCCGCTGCACACGAGTTTAATCAAGCTTATCCGTATACTGTCCAAATCCCTTATGCACGAGTTAACCAGCATCTCTACTCCTCCGCTCCTTACACTGGCAAACTCTGCAACAATCTTTCTTCATCTGTATTTCCTCCTGCTTATGAGTTGAACTCTTTCAAGCGGAGAGTATCGGGATGCCTCTCCTACCGAAATTGACCTCTTTTTTGGCCACTCTTCTAACTCTTTTTATACGGGCAGTGATCAGCGGGCTATATTTTCTTCCATTATGATTTTTTTTTTTTTGCCCTTGAACCCCCCCCCCTCCCCCACAAACACACACACACACGCACACACAGGTATACAGAAACAACATAAACACGGGTAGGAAACTATTAAGCCTAAAACCAGAGTGACTTTTCTGATCTCCGAAAAACCTATTTTTGGGAACCCGGAATGACGATAGCTATTATAAGAGAGAGATCCTCGCTCTCGCGATAAAGCCTAGAGAAAAACGGCAGATATCCCAACTTCTAGTCTACAAAGTGTCTAGGCTGCACCAGCAAAATGAAGTAATAACACGTGGAACAGTCTAATGAAGCGATCGAGAACGGCGTCAGCAGCGCCACCTGGCCACAGGTAGAGGAAGATGCCGCCAGTCCCACACCTCATTCCTTCAATGCGCTTCGACAGAGACTGGAGGAACCTTCTCAGGGGAAGGAGGGGGGGAAGTAAGGAATGTGCACTAGTCATTCCGGGTTCCCAAAAATAGGTTTTTCAGAGATCAAAACCGTCATTTTGTGAACCCTTCATGACTAGTGCACGATAGCTAACTCCCACTTGGAGCTGGAGAAAAGGGAACTCTCTCGAAGTACCACGTACTTGAGTCTACATCTGGGTTCCGCCAAGTTGGTAAGTATAGAACCGACTGAGGTTGTTACCCTTTTTAAGTGTTACTTTTAAAGTGGTTGATGTTAAGTGTTAAGTGGCCGGTGTTACCGTGGCTTACTTCACAAGTCGATTGTAGTAGGTGAGACAACACAATAGCCTTTTAGTAAAGTGATGTGTGGCCGAGCGGTAGCCGTTATAATTTCACTTTAGTTCACTTAAGTTCTCTCTCTCACAGGGACATTAAAGGT